>NC_056744.1:740824146-741124146 GCF_019279795.1 Protopterus annectens
TAATGAGTGACATCACGACTCACAGTGATATGTCCCTGACATACCTCTCCACTGGCACACTGTCCACAGACTGGTCACATGCCTGCATGTTATATTTTGTCTGTTCCCCAGACATTTGGTGTCCTTGGTAAACCAGTTATGGACTCTGCGGAATGCAGTCAGTAAATACTCACATCTATTGGTATTTCCAACTTCATATTCCTCATAAAGGATGTTACAGCAAACCCAGTGACATCTGCAAATGTCTCAATGTATGTCAGCAGTATGCCCAATCTACTCCTGTGTTTGTGCCTCTGTTCCCACCTAGTGATATAGGGATGGATGCCTAGCTTAGTGAGTTTTTGCATGATTCTTGAGGGGGGAATGTTATCAAAGGCTTTGGCCAGATTAAGGTAGACTGTAGGTGCCACCTTGCCTTCATCCACAGCTAAGGTGACTGATGCCAAGAAGCTGACCAGGTTAATTGATGACCTACCCTTCACAAAAGTAAACTGTGTGGGATCCTGAGTCTATAGATTCTCATATCCCTGTTTATTAGGTGCATGATGATGCATTCCATAGCTTCACATGATAGACTTGTCAGGCAGTTGTGGGCTGTATTTCCCAGGGTCTGTAGTCACACCTCATTTGTGGAGAGGGGTGACTACAGCAGTGCACAATTCAGTAGGGACAAAGCCTGAGGTGAGGCTGTGCTTGAACATGGCACAGGTGAGGTGCCAGGCCACTCTGTAGTTCATGTAGAACACAGCTAGGGATATTGTCAGGTCCCATACAAGCTGCATTCTTGGCCTTGGACAGTGGTGTTTTAACCTGTGCTGCAGTAATATTGGGTGCCTGGCAGTGTACTGGTATTGTGATTGGTCTTTTGGGGGGGGGGTAAAGTTTGCACTCAATATGTCAGACAGTATATTGGCATTTGTTCGCTCAGTCTGGGAGGTATCATTGTCTAGTAGTTCAGAACAAATCTTGGTATTGCCATGGATATTGTTTACATAACTGTATGAGGCCTTGTGGTTGTCTTTACTATGTGCTCCAATTCTGTTCTCACGCTAACTTTGTAGTATTTGTTGAGGGATCTCAACATTTAATTGAGGCTGATAAGGGTTTATTTCCAGTCTTGGGACATCATCTTATTCCATATTGGTTCCCTCCTTCTGTTGCACAGTTTCTTTATGGCAGGGGATTACCAATTCAGCTTCCTTTTTTTGGAGGTGAGGGTACTGGTTCTATTGGGTATGGAGGTAATCATGCATTTGTGTATGTTTTCATGGTGCATTGTTGTTTGATTCAGCTGTCATGCAACTAGTCTCCATTTGCAGGTTGCTGTGAGGTTAGCCACCTCTGTTTTTATGAGGCCATAGTTAGCTTTGGAAAGGCCTTTCCTGGTAGTTACCTGTGCAGGGGGTGGGAGGGCTGTGGATTTCCAAAGTAGATTCATTTGTGTTCAGATATAACAAGGGAGGAGTTGACTATTGGTGTAGAGCAACAGTCGTCCATGTTAGGAAGGACCAGGTTGATGTGATGGGCATGTGTATCGATACATGAGTAGCTTTCCCAGTTAATGGTGGGGTAGTTGAAGTCAACCAGTATGAGAGTGTTAGGTTGGACACTAATATTCTCCAGGTTATTTAGGGACATGGAGTGTGAGTCTTGGGACTTGTTTGGGGACCTATAGCAGGCTACAACCCAAAGCACTGTCTTACCCATTATTAGCTACATCTGCACGATCTGTAATGCATAATGTTTGTCTACCACTCTGGAGGTGTGTGCATCCTTAATGAATATGGAAATACCACCACTTTGGAGCTTCAGTCCAAGTTCTGCAGCCAAAAGTTGTGGAATGAGTTATAAGCTGGTAGTGCAGCGGTGCTTCCTGCTGCCTTTAACCAGGTCTCTGTTACAGCATAGATGTTATTGGATGAATGTGGGGCACCGTCCACACCGAAAGCACTCAATAAACGGTCCTCTTGCTATTACCTGCTCTTATTGTGTTTCAACTCGCTGGGTTTCTTCAATAGTTTGTTTTTTAGTTTTTTTGTTTACTTTGATTTTTGTTTACTTGGGCCTCTTCACTCTCATTTAGACATCCCTTGGGCAGATTTTTTGCAGGAAGAGGTTCAGAGCGTGGATCTGATGTCCGATTGCACTACCTATATATATATATATATATATATATATATATATATATATATATATATATATATATATATGTTTAAACTCTGCTATGCATACCCACTCAGCTATGCTTAAACTTTATTGCACACAGGAAAAAAATTAAGGAATATATCTTAAGTATTGCTATTAGACACTTAGAACATTGATAGAATGACAGGCTTTGCATTAGCATGTATTTTGCAAGGGGTATGCAGTGTATCACAGTGCCGTTTTAATGGATTGCACTCCTTTTCTGGTGTATGGTGTCCACATATATGTCAGAATGTGTACATTCTGCCATATATGTGTGTTTTTTCTGAGGTAAGCTGTCACCTGTCTCCACAAATACTAAAGTGTCCGTGGAGACTTTCATTCATTTTGAATTGCTGAACGACAATTCCCGACTGCAGGGGGTGTGTGTATTGTGAGAGCACTGCTCTTGGACATGCCCCCTGCAGTCACACACAGAACCGTGTCCATTTTAGAGCACAGCCTTCATACATATGCATGGCGCACTGCCATGCTGCGTGAGAACAGTCCCTTCCATACAGGAATAAGCTATTCTTGCACAGAAGTTTGCTGAATCCCAGGGAGAATATTTATATCTATGGACCTAAATGAGAAGCTTAGTAACTTTGAAATAATAACATGCTCCATATCAAATCATATTTTTTTTTAAATTTACATTATCAATGAATACTAATAAGCTACCAGTATGGTACAGCATACCAGTATGTATTACTGAAATGCAGGGATGTAAACAATGGTCTTCAGAAGAAATAAATACTTTTTTAGTTAATGACAACAAAGGTATTAGTATAAATGCATTCTGGGTTCTTTAAAATATTCTATGCATGGGAAAATGTCACACTGGATATTAAACAAATGCAAAGACTGTGATAATAAATTGACAGACATACAACAAAAAAATAGATATTGCCAAAAAAGTGCAAAATGGAGTGAGCAATATTTAGACATAGCAAAAGGCCCCAAATAAACATAAACAAATACTGAGTCAGAAAAATGTTAAAATACTGCAGAAATGAAATCTTAAATAACATAATATTAATCCTAGCTGATTACATGAATTGGCTAATAAGTTAAAAAAAATAAACAAATCTAACGGGATTGGTACTATTAAGTATTTAGAAAGCAGCAGAAATAAAACAGACATGCAATATATGTTTAAAGATTTAAAATATTATGAAAAAAGTCAGTGAAAGAAATAAAATGCAAACACAAAATGAACAAATTCAGTCCTTTTTGGACAATAATACACACAACATGATATTAGAGGATGCTAAAGACCTACTCAAACTGATTAGTGGAGTGGAAGTTAAGCAAAAAATTAAGAAATTAAAAGAGAATGAAGCTTGACAGAATGAATGATTAATTCTGGAAGGGCATAAGTTATTTCCAACTAAAGCTATGCAATTAATAACAAATGTATACACTAATGTTCATGACAAAAATTATATTCCAAGATCCTTCAGATATTCCATAATGACACCAATATTAAAAACAGATAAGGATCTTATTCACTCTTCATCTTATCATTCAATCCCTCTGTTAAATATGGATAATAAGATGTTTACTTCTATATATGTTGATAGAATAAGAAATAAAATCTCATAATTGATACATGCAAGCTCTGTGGCATGTGTGATACCTGTGTAATACCATAGTGTAGCAAACTAGTTAAGTAAGAGTTCTAGTCCTGGTCCTGGCAACTGTAAAAATTTGTGTGTGCGAGTGTGTGTGTCTTTGATGACACCTGATTTTCTTCCAAAAAAAGGAAGCCAATCTGATGGTCCCCTGCCATAAACAAACTCTACAACAGAAGGAAGAAGCTGTTGCAAAAAAAGAGTAAAATCCCAAGATTGGAGGAGCTCCCTGGTCAGCCTCAGCAAGAAGCTGAGATCCCTCATAAAATCCCCCAAAGCCAGTTATGAAAATAAAATCACCACTGATTCCAAAGACAACCACACGCAGTCTACAGCTATTTCAAGAATCTAAATGTCAACACTCAGATCTGCTGTGAGCTACAGCACAATGGCAATAAATATACAGAGCCAACCGATATTGCCAACATCCTGGCAGATAGGTTCAGTGCTAACTTTACCCGCTTCTCACCCTCCAAAGGGCCCTTCTTAATACCAGAAGAATGCAAAGCCCCTGTAATCACGGATGAACAAGTAAAGACCGCATTCTCCAAAGCCAAGAACACAGCATCCATGGGACCAGACAACATTCCAGGCTGCGTACTGCATGAACTACAGAACAAACTGGCACCCCAGTTAAGTACCATGTTCAATCATAGCCTTACCTTGGGCTATGTGCCTACTGAATGGCGCACAGTGACAGTTATCCCACTCGACAAAGGGGGTGCTACCATGGACCCTGGAAACTACCACCCGATTAGCCTGATGAGCTAATTAGCCTGATGAGCCTGGTCTGCAACGCCATATAACAGTATCATCTTGGAGCTTATAAACAAAGACAAACCAAACCCTGGACCCCACTCAGTTTGGGTTTGTTAAAGGTAGATCATGTTTACTAAACCTGATTGACTTCTTTGAAGCAGTCACTAGAGCCGCAGACAAGGGCAAGATAGTGCACACAGCCTATCTTGACCTTGCTAAGGCTTTCTATACCATCCCCCACTCTAGAATTATAGATAAACTCACTAAACTGGGCATAAATCCCTATGTCACAAGATGGGTGGCCAACTGGCTCACTGACAGAATCCACACAGTAAAAGCAGCCGACTCCAAGTCCGACTTCAGACCAGTGATGAGTGGAGTACCACAGGGTTAGGCCCTGGGTCCTCTCCTGTTCGGCATCTACTTCTCTGAAGTGCAGGCCATCACAGAAGGTTTTTGGCTAACAAAGTTAGCAGATGGCTGCAAACTGGGAGCCATAATAGAATCACCTAATGATGTAGACATTCTACAAAAGGGCCTCAGAAAGACAGATGCTTGGTGTCAAAGTCATGGCCTCAAGCTCAATACCAAGAAGTGCATTGTCATCCTCTTTGGGAAAAACTCAGTACCCATGAACTACCACATAGGTGGTAGCTCACTAAACACTGAATGTGTGATAAGAGACCTCGGGACACAGGTGGACAGTAGTCTCTACTTTGATAACCACATCACCACAGTAGTCAGGAAATCCTTCTATGAGGCACACCTCATCACAAAAGGGTTCTCCTCTTGAAAAAAGGAGGTCATTGTTCCTGTCTTCTCATCCCTCATCAGACCCATTATACAGTACAATGCCTCGTTTGGCATGTATCTCACATGACACCTATGACAATTGGAAAGGCAACAGAAATTCTTCACTAAGAGGATTACCAGCCTCAAACAGATGCCATATGCAGACCGTCTCAAAAAACTCCAGCTCTACTCCATCAAATATTAGCTACTCAGAGGTGATCTCTGCCTAACATACAAAGCTATGTCAAACCCAGAGCTGTTGGACATGCTATACTTAAAGAAATCCCAATCTCTCCGAACCACACGCTCCAGGGATCTAAACCTTGTCACCACAATAAACAGAACATGCTGGAGGGATATATTCCTGTCCCAGAGATGTCCCATACTCTGGAACAAACTACCCATTCATGTCAAGCAAAGCTTCTCATTGGCCCTCTTTAAGAAAAATCTTAATGACTGAATGGGAAATAGAGATTTCTGGATATAGAAAGTTATAACTTTTAATTTTAAAACTAAGTTATATTTGCTGAAAAGTGACTTTGAGGTAAATTGAGAAAAAATACATTTATAGCTGTGTAATATTAATAAATACAAAATAAAGTTAAATGAAGATATATTCAACTAGTTTTGATGATTGATATCAAATTAATTTTAATATAATCAAGCTATTTAACTTCAAATAGCTAAAAAATGCAGTAAAGACTATTAGAGACTACATATATAAACATGTTAACTTAAAAGCTTAGTTATCTACTGTATTTACATTGTGAGTAAATATAGGTTTATTAGAAACAGCATAATGAAAACATAATATATTTGTCAGAAAGCCTTAACTTGGTATGATTGTATGGAACAAGCAAATGTTAACAAACCTGATATAATATAATATAATATAATAGCATTTATATCACGTTATCAAAAGATGAAAATGGCGAACGCTATTTCATCGAACCTAAAATATCTAAACCACATAATATCAAACATTCAGAACAGCAAATCTTTTCATTGAGAAAAAATTTGCTATTCCGAAACACATACACACAACACAAGCACACCTAAAAAACATCAGTACACACACATACACTTATAATCCTACAACTAAGCCTACACTAAATAATACATATACTACTATCTATCCACTTACCTTAATCCAAACCCTAACCCTAAGGTCTGTCACTATTGCACACTCACCTTACCCGTGCCCTAACCCTAACTCACTTAACCCGCCCCTAAACCTAATTCACCTAACCTGCGCCCTAACCCTAGCTTACCTAACCCGCGCCCTAACCCTAACTCACCTAAACCGTGCCCTAATCCTAACAACCACACAATCCCACACTTACCTGAACCTGACCCGTAAATCTCCACCACAGCGCTGAAAATAACAAAGCCACAGAACCGGCCAACCGAATTCTTTCCCCAGGAAAGAATTTGGTGTTCTGCAGCTTCGCTATTTTTAGTGTTTTATCAAAACGGGTCGATATTAGAAAATTCGAAGTTTTAAAACTTAGATGTTCTGATATAGACCCTATAATATAATATACTATAATATAATATAGTATAATATAATATAATATAATATAATATAATATAATATAATATAATATAATACAGCAAAGGGAAGTTGGTTAACTTTACAAGCCATAAGAGAATAAATATTTGAGGGAACTCAAATTTTTTCAAAATCCATCTTAAAAGAATACCCAAAATTTTTGGAGTACATAAATGAAACAACTTATACGGGCATTAGTAATACAAAATTTATACTATCTAACTTATATAAATGATTGGAGAACAAGACTCATTTTCAGTAGTTAATTATTAGACACAAATAGTTAAAACTGGAAAAGTGTAATTTAAAGTAAAATAAATAGTGTTAAGATCTAATAAGTGTACTACAATCTCATTATTTAGGAGACTATATACATGGAAATTCTTAAATACAGCATGTTATACTCCACATAAAATGGTGAGAATCACAAAAACTAAAAACAGTTGTATATGTTGGAGATGTAAAGATAATGCAGATGCAAACTGGAACATATTTTTGTTGAATGTGCAAAAGTCAGAAATTACTGGGCAGACAATTTTAAACTTACAAAAATACTATTGCATATAATATTCCAATACCAGCAAGAATAAATAACAGCAATTACTCAAAGAAAGAAAGAAATTGGTTAAAAGGAAACAGAAACTAAATTTATTCAGCTGTACAAGGATAACTGTCCAAAGGATAACAGTGTGAATATCCTACTTATGGGGAGAAACAGAGATTGCACTGTACAAGGAAAATCCTCTTACGATAAGAAGTACTAATCTTGGAATTGATTATATTGATCATGGTGGTGAAATGACAAACCTCTTCTTGTCTCATAAAAGGGTGGGGGTCAATTGATAATAAATTCTGAAGCATTTTTCTCAGTCAAGCCTTCTTACTTTCCCACTACTACACAATTACATGTCAACTTTTGATATAGGAAGCCAGACTCAAGCTGCCCTCCACCCCCCTCCCCACAAAGAAGCACACTCTACTCTTTTCTTATCTAATAATTTTGATCACTCAAGCTTTTAGTGTTCTTTAGGGGTCTACTTCAAATTAACAAAAGACCATTTACCTGAAAACAAAATAGCCAGATGAAATGCCTGAAACTTGATTTTAACGAATGACCATATTGCCGAAACTTTTCTCAAGTAAGTATCCAGTAGACCGACATTTCATAAAGAAACACACCTGACTATCTCAAACTAAGCCAGGTGGGGGTCTATGCCCCCACACCCCACCTAACTAAATATACCAACTCTGAACTCGCACTGCAGTGGGAAAAAGGGTAAATTTCCCCATGTTGACTGACTGGATACTTAGCCTGAGAAATGGTTCAGCAATATGGTCGCTTGGTAAAATTAGGTTTCGAACATTTGATCTTGGCGATTTCATCTTTGGGTAATGTGTTTTCGTTATTTGAAGTAGACCCTCCGTAGAGAAGAATTAACCTAAAACACTGTTACAGACTTTGTTCTTTATTTTTACCCATTGTTCAAATTCTATTATTTACCCCAATGTATTTGCATTATAAGACTGTTACCACCTCTCACTTCCTGATGATTTCAAATCTGCTGCTGATAGCTTTTACAGCTTTTTAGTTTAGTATTTTATGATCACCATTGGTAGCCAGTCCATTCAAGTACCTACATTTGTTTTAATTTGTGCCTATGCAGTGCAGTTATTATTTTGACCTTTTACACCAGAACTCACCCAAAAGATGACATAAGACTAGAAAAAATCACCTAAAATGTTAGAAAATGAGTCTGAACAACATCATATCCTTATTGGAAATTAAGTGCTCCAAAGAGGTATATTAATGTACATGGGGAGTCTTCTAAAATCAAGATCTCATACACTAAGACAGTTCTATGCCAAAACTAAAAAAAAATTCCTTTAGCTGCCATTTGTTTTCTGCTTGCTAACCACAATGCTGACCATCAAAAATATTGATGCTCCATAGACTAAAAGGAATATAGGGATGAACATAACAGTTGTAGATATTAGAGATCCAGGAAGACACACAGCAGTATGTTTCAATTCTACAGCAGTGTACTTCTCAACATCAGTGCTGCCAGCATCCTCTTTTTCTTGAATGCTCTGTGCCCCAGCAGCCAATCAGAATACAACAGCTAATAAAGTAAAAGGGTTAATGTAGAAATGCAACTATTTGACTGAAGTTCACATTGCGGTGGTACTGACAAAGGTACACTTCTTGTGGCAACTGAACTTTAACACTGCAGCTTGACAGACAATGTTACCACTTATACAGTGTTTTAACTGGTACAGCTCTTCAATTCTGCTGTCCCAGAAACACTGCACTTAGGAACTTCAGGAAAAGAGACACCAGTATTGCTGCTCTTAGAGAAAGGAAGGGGATTTCTTTATATTTGTAATGGGGACAAAGGCATATTTTTCAGCTGCAATTGTAGTCATGTGGTCACAAAATATTGGAATAAGAGGGTGTGTGTGTGTGTGTGTGTGTGTGTGTGTGTGTGTGTGTGTGTGTGTGTGTGTGTGTGTGTGTGCCTGTGTGTGTGTGAATGTGTATTATTCATGTAGAGGTGTAGCAGGGAAACTGGCATCTTGGTCAGTCCTGCAAATGGCATCCTCAATCATAGTTGAGGGAAAAAAACAGTCTTCTGGAGCTGAAGACAAAAAATTTTCCAGTTCAACCTACCAAATGTTTTCCTATTTCTGTTAGGACAACTGTATGAAGGAACTATTCTAGCTTCTTGTTATAGTTGCTTATATGCACACACACAGTAATCAGCAATTCATATCATTACACGTTGAAGCTGCTTAAGTGATTACTGGCAATCAGTCTGCTATACAAGGACTGATCTGTACCTCTTCCACAGTACTGATCATGCCCCATAACATCTTGCTGCTGGGACAGCTTATCCCCTTTGCTCCACTCTAGCTGCAGGTATGTGTGTATTTGTGTGTGTGTGTGTGTGTGTGTGTGTGTGTGTGTGTGTGTGTGTGTGTGTGTGTGTGTGTGTGTGTTGAGAATACTATATGAATTATCTGTTCAACTGTTATATAACACTTATATTTTGGATGTAAAATATTTCTTACAACAGCAATGATTTATACATCTTCAACTTTTAAACATTAGTTAGAGCAAGGGAACTATTTTACATTGGCAATTTAAAAAAATGGTATACTACTAGTAAAACAAATGCAAAACAACTTAGTTGATAGACCAGTTACCAAGAGCAACAATGTCTAATAGGTAGAGTCAGGGTGTTAGAAAATAATGGATTTTCCAGGGCTGGGGTGTTGATGTCTGGCTTCACAACATCCTTGACTGGTCTGTCATTTCCCTGCAACACTCACTTTTGGGGCATTTTTGTTTGCTTAATGCATCAGTTAAATTACTTTAAATTTATAGTATCTCTGAAATGGTCAGCTATTTTTCCACACACTGATTAGTAAATGTTCTGTATCAATTTGTACATGATTATTTCCATAAGAACATTTTATCACCATATACATTATTAAAAGGGGTGTAGCTAGGCATACTCGGTGTACTCAAAAGGAATACATTTGTTCTGAGAATCTTCAACACGCAAAAAGCACAGAATGTGGGGTTCCAAGATGGTTGCCAGCCAGTGAGCACAAACTCTGGGTAGCTCCTAACACATTTCTGCTAAACTAACCAATTTAAAAGACTATCACTCCAAAAAATAGCATATATCAAAATATTTTAAAAAGAAAATCAGAAGACAACTAATGGTTCATTAGATTTCTGTTCTGTTTCAAGTAGTTTATACACAACAAGGGTGAGTCTGATTAGCTGCATTGCAACTCTGCCACATGTCTCCAGGCCATATTATCCCAAAGGTCTAACAGTAATTCATAAAAGTTTAAGGTAACTAAAAAAGTAATGCTGAATGTATCAGAACAAATGGAAGCGCAAACTTCTAAAACTAGACTATCTCAAACTGCCCACCAGAAAAGTACATATGTACAAAAAGGCAAAAAACATCAAGGCAACAACCTGCTTCCCAAAAGTCATCCCAGAATCCCAGAAACCCAAACTGGATCAACCTCACTCCATGGATGAGCTTAAATCAGTACCTTTAGCTCTACAATCTGAAATTTCAAAACTTTTCAATTAAACTATCATCCTTTGGTAATAATCCGGATCAAATATTATCCAGACTGGAACAAAATGAAGCCAAAATACTAAGCAACGAGACCAAGATTGAAGAGATCCATAAAAGTACTGCTACCACTGCAAATTCTGTGAAGGAACTTCAACAGAAATTAATTGATCTGGAGATCAAGACAAAACAATGTCCTGATTAGAGGTGTCCCGGAGAAGTACAACCAAACACAACTACCATCCATTATAAAAGAAATACTAGAAATTGTGCTGGAAAATAAAGACTTAGCCCAAAATATTACCATTGAAAGACTGCATCATGTGCTTTGGAAATCACAATCAACTGAAGCTCCCAGACAAATATCTGCAAAAATCCTAAATGCATCCCATGCACGATCTATTATTCTGGCAGCCAAAAATAAGACGTTTGTTATGTGGAGGGGACACAAAATAACCATAGCTCAAGATCTGCTACTTCCAATTAAGCAGCAAAGGCAATTGCTGTCTCCTTATTGTGCTTATCTGTTAAATAAAAACATTTAATTTCAAATGAAGTACCCTGCAACTCTTACTTTCCAGTGCGAAGACAGCCTCTATCAAATTAATACTCCTAAAGAAGCCAAAGTCACTTTTCTGAAAGTGTTCAATGAAACTTTGAGCAAATGAATCTCCAGGTCTTCACATCCCTATTTTTAGGATGGATCTATGTGTTTCATCTCCTGCAGAAACATCGCAATACTTAGCTTTTCTGACTAATAATAAAAGTACCTGATTTTTGATGTTTCTCTGTTTTCCGTTGCAGAATTCCAAATAATCTAAATAACTCAGGAAGTCATTCAGGTAACGTGACCTCCAACCTTTACCTCTTCCACATGCCTGGAAGTACATTGTGTGTGCTCCAAGATTTCTGCACTCCTAACCCGGCAGCAGTAATGTTTTTTTTTTTGCTTTCCTTTCTTCTCTACTTTCTTGGCCCAATGGAGATTAGAAAATTATAAAATTTGGCAAAAACACTTATCTAGCCCGAAGTAAGTGCAATCAGTCAAGCTTGAAGAAATCAAACAATAACTAAACTGGATCCTGTATTGTAATTCCTAATTGAAAAAGTGTTTTAAATCAACACTTGTTGCAATACTTGTAAGAGGCTCTAGACCACTCTAGCGAGCTCTGTATATAGTAAATAATTCAGCCTTGTTTATTTGTTACATCTATTAAGCACTTATCCAATACCCTACGGACTCCTAAGACTTACTTAACAAGCAGATATAATTTACCTATTTATTCCTGTGCTCGTGACTCGGCCCCCACATTTATGCAGTTTCCCTACAGTTAAAGTATTGAAGAACGGTGACTTTATCATTACTTATCAAGCAGCTAAGAAGCTGAGACAAGAATGCATAATGGAATCCATTAAGAAACATTAACTCTTGTTTTATATTCCAAGCGATAATAGTATATACTACTTCTTAAATATGTCATCTGTAGCTATTTTGTTTTGCAACATTTAAAAAATAGGAATGGAATATCAGTGGACGCATGTTAGATATCAACAAAAATTGTTGTTTCTTTGTTAATATGTGTTGTATACAGAAATGTTTGCAGCCAGCTGATGTTATGTCTCTGAGGCATATTAAGGGGTGAGAGTAGAGTAAGACTTTTCAGAGGGTGTACAACAGAATAACAGTAACTCTTGTGAGGTGCATGATAGATTAATGAAGAATTCACAGGCTGTCATGCCCATAATATAGTAACAGTCATTTAATCTACTCAGTCTGTTCCAGAAAAAAATATGACTTCCTTGTATTAGGCAGAGAGGCTAAGCTGGTCTTTTATATTTGCAGAACAACTAGTTAGGTTCTGGTAAATAAGTGTATGTGATACTCTGACCTTAGAAGACTATAAGGTAGATCAGATATATGTTTATGTTAATAAGTTAATGTAAGATGCTACATGATTGTAGGCCAAAACTCTGTGATTGTTTGGCCCATGGTAATTGCTCTCGACATACCACAATGGAAGTAATTAGAGCAACAGCAAAGCAGATGGAGCAGAATATCCAAGTAAAGTTATGTCATTAAAAACTGTGCATACAAGTGCTATCAAGACAACACTATACAAGTTGGAATGGCTTATTTCAAGTTACTGTGTGTGAGTTATACTGCTTTAAACTTAGTCCATTCCTTATGTAAAGAGAGATAACGTGTAAAGTGATAACCTCTTCATCAGATAACATCATCTTTTAACAATCGCTTAATTAAAAAAGGAAAAATACATTTTATGTGGATAGCACCACTCTTTATTGGTGTTAGTCACCATTAGGTTGCATTGCCTTATACCTATGGTTAAGATGTACAAAGTAACATAAGAAACTTTTCTTGTATTACCATACTAAATGTCTATTGATATTTGACTCATTCTTTACTTTCAAATGGAGAATTATTAGTATGCAAAAGCTATGTGGTTAGTAGAACTCAGCTAATCATAATATTTATAGGAGTGACATGCTAGGAAACGTGTACTATGAGCGAATATCTGCTTGTAGTCTGTTGATATTTGGGATTACAAAAGGATGTTGGATTATAGTTTTCTATAGTTTAGATAACAATTTTGTAATTAAGATTATATATGTTATGCCCAAAACCTTTTTTTCTTACTTTTCTCTTTCAGACCAGAAGATTAAGTGGTTAGGCACGGGAGGAGCTCTGTAGGAGTCTGATGTCACCCTACTAGTTATAAATTTATCAATCAATCTTATTTTACCTACCAAGTTTAAAACAATGCTTTATCAAAATACTAACTGGTACCATTTAATAGTAAACTGAAGCATTCTAAATAATACGCACTGATTCATGGACTATAAATATCCTTCAAAACAAAAAAAAAAGAAAAATTTATTCATGCATTTAATTTGCCAAGCTAAATCAACGGTCACATTCCTTCAAGAAACTCATATGGAGAAGGAACAATGGAACAATGGCACAAATAAAAATTGGATACAACAAATCATAGCGGCAGGGGACAATACAGTTTCAAAAGGTACTGCTATTATAGTAAAAAAATCCTTTCAAGGTAATATTCTGAAATGTAACATAGATCCAAACGGAAGATGGTGTTATTTCACCTGCTCCTATCCTTCATATAATAAACCACTACTATTACTTAATTTTTATGGTCTGTGTATGAATCAACACATCTTTATATATGAGATTTACAACCTCCTAATGAAGTTCCCAGAGCACCTGCATATAGTAGGTGGAGAATGGAATATGTTAACTAACCCAACAAATGATAGATCTAACAAAAATAACAAACAGCCATCTCAAGTCACCTCAACCTTAGCAGAATAAATTGCTGACTTTAGCCTGATAGATCCTTATGACTTACATCAAGCTGACAAAACAATTAGTACATTTACATATTACTCAGCATACCATAAATCATGGTCAGTAATTGTTTTTTTCTTAGTTTCTGAATGCCTAGCAAGATACAAAATCCTATATAATAGTGAACCCAGATCTATTTCTGACCACTCAAAAATCTCTATTACAATAAATAAATGCATACCCAAATAGGATAATCAAAAATTGTCAAAATGGTCCCTAAATCCCAATTTAATTGAAAAAAAAAGAAGTTATATAAGAGATTTAAAACACCTTCTCTCAGTTAGGAAAAAAATATCACAAAATCTAATATATCCTATGATGTTCAATGTGAAGCAACAAAAACCATGATTAGAGGCTTACTGATTCAAAAGGCAGCACTATACAAAAAACAAAACAACAAAAAAATAAGAAGCCTAGAAAATAAATTAAAGCAGGTGGAAGTGGAACTTCAATCAAAATACTCCATAGAATTAGAAAAATCAATGGCCAACGTACAGAAACAAATGTATTCACTACAAATGCAGCATTACTCAATTATTGATCTAAAATTATCATATAAATATGCAAAATGGGCCCAAACACCCTAAAAATTCTATCAAGAATTATAAATGTAAAAAGTGCTCCCCCCAAAATAAGTGAAATAAAATGCGAAGATAAAATTCTACTCTCAGATTTTGACATCATCGAGGGCTTTGAAGAGATCTACAAAAATCTGTATGGCCCACAAGAACAACTGCAATTAACTCTCTATCAAGATTTCATAAAGGATTTAAAATTCCCACTTCTAAATGAAGTACAATGCAATGCTCTTAAAGCCCCTCTAACAGTAGAGGACATTAAATCAGCAATTGACAAACTGAAACCAAGAAAGGCTCCTGGGCCAGATGGCTTTACAGAAGAATTTTACAAGAAATTCAGCCAGTTATTACCATCTATCCTGCTAAAAGTGTATAACTATATTATCAAATTTGATATCTCAGACCCGTATATCAATAACTCAAATACCATTCTTATTCATAAACCCAAATCAGATACCTCAAACCCTTATAATTATAGACCTATTTCTCTCATTAATATACACATAAAAATACTATCCATGATATTAGCAAATAGAATAAAAAGGTAATACCACACATAATATCCTCTGAGCAATTGGGCTTTATGAGTCATAGATAGGTCTGGGATAACATGCTCACCATAGACTCTTTAATTCACCTTTTAGCAAAGGATAGATGCCCAAGATATGCCTTGTCAGTAGATGCATCCAAAGCCTTCGATAAAATTAATCTAAACTTTCTCTTTGAAGTACTACAACAATACAACTTCCCCAAGGATTTTATAAATATGATTAAAATGCTATATAAAAATGCATCTACAACACTCCATATAAACAAAAAAAATCTAAACCAATTAAAATTATCAATGAAGACAAGGATGTCCACTTTGCCCCTATTTGTTCAATCTTTACATAGAATGTCTATTACTACTAAGTCAAGAACCTTCCATCATACTATGCAAATTTTTAAATTGCAAATAAAGTTCACAGCCTTCGCCAGTGATTTAAATATATATTTTGAAGTACAAAACTTTGACTTAAAGAAAATTCTAAACTCTATTGAAAAGTTTTCAAAAATTTCAAATTATGAAATAAACCCTAATAAATCAGTTATTTTCCCATTAAATCCCCTTGGACACAAGGAGTTCTATTTTCCTGAAACAAGTATAAAAGTTAACTACTCTCTAAAACATCTGGGTATCCAGTTTAAACACACTCAAACAGAATTATTAAATGATAATCTTTATAAAACATGGTTGAATATTGTGAAGGATATTTCCAGATGGAAAATGTTAAAAATGTCCCCCTTATCCAGATTAGCAATTATAAAAATGAACATCCTCTCAAGAATCTTATATCAACTAAATGTTATTATTCTGAACATTCCTAATAAGTTCTTTTCTGAAATGAAAACAGAACTTGCAAAATTCATATGGCATCCTAAAAGTACAAGAATTAGCTATTGTAAACTTATTCTTCATAAAGATAAGGGGGATCTTAGACTACTGGATTTTCAACTCTATCATGACATCATATGTGCTAGCCAAATCCTTCAAATAGCCAGATACAATCCCACAAATTGTGAATGGTACCCATTATGGATAAAATTATATTATAACCATATAAAATCAACAAAAGTCAAACCTAGAGCAATTCTCCTTATTAGTCAAAAACTCAGTAAAATACTCAAAATACATTCCTTAATTAAAAATGAAATTAAAATATTCCAAAAACTGATAGTATCCCTGCAACTGGAGAATACCCTAAATTTTCTACAACATATTCACCTTAACCCAAATTTAAAACTAAACAACAGCATGATGAATTTAGATTAGTACCCCCAAATAAAAAATATCACAGTCTGGGAAATTTATCTGCTAAAAGAACATAAGATGGTTAATATTAGAAACAGTTTGGGTGTGAGCAAAAAAATATGATATACTACTTAGACAAATATGTATTTTAGTCAATTCCAAATTTTCAAATCTAAAAACTAATGAACAAGATATTAATTAAACTCAGTTGATCCTAAAAACGGTATTATATAAATCAAAAATGCTATCTAGTGCTTACAAAATAATAGCAAAAATTCCAGGGCTCACTTCTGTTCTCGAACTACTGGGATGAGAGAAACAGTAATATCACCCTAAAAATAAAAACCCTAGCAATTGAACATACCTTGAAACTCGCTCCATTTAAAAACCTAATATACACTCAAATCATGATTAATAATAACACTTATTATACACCTGTTCTACTTAACAAAATCTATCCCTGATACTCTCCATACTGCCCCTATTGTCCAACAGGGTTAGCATGTTTGTTTGGAGCTGCAAAAATGTATATAAATTGAGGTGTTCATTAAGAAACAAACTAGAGAAAATAGGATACACTAAAGCAACTGTTTCATGGGAAAATGCAATCCTTCATATAATTCCTGAGAATCTTACATATTTGCATAGACATATCTTAATTACAATGTGTGCATTACTAAAATTATATATTGCCAAAAACTGGTTGGACAGATCGAAAGTTACATGGGAAAATTTCAAAAATATGGCTACTAAAAACATCTTATCACATAAATTAGTTACAAAACATCCAAAAAAACTTACATATTATCAGAAATATTGGAGCTCTCTTCTGGATACTATTACTTATATACATCGTTCCAGATAATTTGAAGGCCATATCTAAAATAAAGGACATCTCCTTATTCTCTTCTTAATTTTAAATCCTCCCCATTCTTCCTTGTTAGTTAAAATAAAACTTGGGGTGACATCAAATTGTAAATAGTCCTTACTTTTATTTTTTTTCTTATGATTCGTAACCTCGTTAGTCTGCTCTTTAAATGGGTGTATATTCTGCATAACTTCCAATGATACTAATGCAAGCTTAAAAACTGCTCTCAGTAATGTCTTTGTTTAAATGCTACTTTGAAATTGGATGTACACTCTAAACTTGATATAGCTTTTCTAGTGTAAGCAATGCTCGTATTGTTGTTATGAGACTTGTGTGCGCTATCCTTTAAAAACAAATTAACATCATACTTGAAAAAAGCACGGAATGCTTGGAACTGCGCAAACGAATAGTTACAGTATAGATGTGTACAACGAACGCTTGTGTGAAAGGAATACATCTCTAAAATATTATTTTATGGGTATAAATACTAACTGTTGAAAATTACGTTTCCCCTCTCCAAAATGTCTGGAGGTAGCATTTTGGAGATGGAGTACATTCGCAAAATGATCTGTGGGTTGTGGGGGCAATATCATTAGGTTGGACTAGAGTACTCCAACGCCCTTAGATGTATCCAAGGGACCGCCACGTGCCTTAGATGTATCGCTTTCATCCACTAGTTGAAAACGAGGAATATTTTTTCTAGGGATTATTCCAGGAGGTTTGGCCTGTTTGAAATACGTGCACACCTTTTAAAGGGTACAAGTGGAAGGTGGTACTCAAATGACTGCACGATGTAATTAAAAGAAAAAACTACTATACACTTGTAGCATATGAACTTAGGGTTACCACCTGTCCCACTTTATGAGGGACAGTCCCTCTTAGGGCAGTTGTGTCACAAAATTGTAAAAATGGCAAATGTCCTGAGATTTTAGGACAAAATTATTTCCTATATTTTATGTAATAGTTGCATAAAATAGTTATTCTGTATCTAAAATACCTAAATGTTATAAAAAACAGAATAAGCAACTAAACTGTTACAAGAATAAGCTTTTATTTAGGCAAGAAATTTAAGTTCTAACTTTTGTACTGACCATGGGTATGTGTCGGCCTGTGAAATCTGATGTTTGTACCAAAAATGTCCCACTTTGCCCATTTGAAAAGGTGGCAACCCTATATGAACTTCGTCCTCAAAACATGTAGCAATCACTGGAGATCCGTATGTCTACCTATATTAAATATCACACGTACAGTAACAGCGTCTGCAGAAGTGAAAGGCAAACCACGTCATATGTAATTTAAAGTTACAACATTCAAAACATTCTAGTAGGTAGCCTGCAATCAAAATGGAAAATGGAGTTGTGCACTACCTTCAGAATAAACCACAGTGCATTTACTAATCCGTAAATCATGTCTGGCAATGTTATATTGCGTATATTAAAGGGCTTGATAATCTAGGTGTGAGGCTTAGCTCCCTGATAAGAACACCTAGCTCACCAGTTCTATATCTCGTGGTCGCTTTTGCCCTTGTTGCAGTTTTTTGCTTGATCATTGGGCTATGAGACAGAGTACACCTGCTCCACTGGGAATACATTACCTTTGATAATGCTTTAAGCTTACACTTTTACGTGGCACAGCTGTTATTATGATCCTCCCACCTTCAGTGTTTGCTGAGTAGTGCCGTTATTGTATTACCGCCCCCTGCATGCCCGCCTGTATTCTATTACCTAATTGTTTATTGTCCAGTGTGCTTCCTGATTATTACAGACATATTTTACTACACGTGCATGTTCAGCCCTTAAATGTAGTTTATAGCTGCTGTGCGTATCTGTGGGTCGACGTGCAGGGAATGCCAGTTATATTGCTTAAATAAAATACCAGTTACTTGACGTTTGCATAATTAGCTCAGAGACAATGTTACACTAGGGCAAAACTTAATTAAAATATCACTTGTTGAATCTTTATAATAACTGTGTCAGCCAAATGTGAACTGAAATAAAATGGGCAAAATCTTCCAAGCATTCACGAAGATATCTGCATTCAGGAGTAATTAACGACGTATTTCATTTAGTGCAAGAAAACCTGCAATTCGAGCTCTGTGCTCACTCAACGTTATCCCTGGATTTGAAAGCAGTCCAGCAGGAAGGGCGGCTCGTTTCAGGTCTTCGGTTTCTTTTTCAGTAACTGGATAGGGTTTGAATAAACGATTCCCTTTTTTGTCATTTCCAAATGTAACAGTAGGGGCCGCAGGTGTAAGGCGGTACACCTTTCCATTCACTCCAGCGCGCGTTACTCGCAGGAGAGACTAGCTGAGCAGCAACAGCAGCCGCCCAGCAGCAGCAGCAGCACTCCAGAGCAGCCGCCCAGCAGCAGCAGGCAGGCAGCGGCATCCCGGCCATCTGTCTCTCCTCCTTCAAAGGCAGACAGACCCCGACCAGCTGTGTAAAATGGCGGCTACTCCACAGCTCCAGCACACCTCCCTAGATACTTTAACTCCGCGAAATAACTCTTTGACAGCTTCGCACTGGACGCAGAGCCAGCAGATACAGGGATCGGAGCACGGAGGTCCAGCTGTACGAGTTTTGCCGGAAGTGGACCAAGAGGAGAAATGTAGGAGGCTGCAGAAAACTCTGAGGGAACTGAGCAACAGGAGGAAAATATTAATCCGGAACCTGCCGCATGACTGTAGCAGCCAGGTAGAGTTTTCCCCCTTTGATGTAGAAACACTGTAGTGCAGGTATCTCATCTATGCAAGATTGTTACAGAAACAAAACCTTATGACTTGGAGTGGTTAAAACAGTTTAGCATATGCTGGTAATGCTATTAATCTAGTTGTTGTAAAGATTGGCACCCAAGAAGAACTTCCTTGAAGTACATTACAGTTGCGATCTCAAAATATAAACATACATTTACAGAAAAGAGTGAGTAGGGAGACTTTACTATTATTTTCATTTTATATATGTCCGTGTGTATCTATCTGTCTATATATACACCCACATGTATGGGTGTGTGTGTGTGTGTGTGTGTGTGTGTGTGTGTGTGTGTGTGTGTAAAAATGTAATAGAAAGGTCGACTGCTGTAGTTTGTATGAATGCATTGAGTTTTTAGGTGGGATCTGTCATCCTTGCAAAAATTAAACTGTCAGTGCCAAAAGTATTAATTAGCTGAAGTTTTATCTTGTGAACTTGTGTAGGGTAGCAGGTTGTAAACCAGCAACATGGCACCTGCTGATAACATGACGTTGTCAGCAATGATGACACGGTAAGTACAATGGTAATGGGTTGCTGCATGAGCTGCGTGCATATCAGAATTACAGTATACACTGATGAAAACTCGTGTGCGCACTTCAGATAAATCATGTTTGCAGTGCGTATTTGATGTTGGCCACACACTTCCCTGAAAAAAATCTATGTAATGTTTTGTTGCGTTACCATTGAGATGCAACTAACTTCGAGCATACTGGTCTGATGCACTGCAAACTGCATATTTAAATTTAGAAAGGAACGGGAAAATGTGCCTGTGTCTTTTCACCTTTCCCTTTTCATTTTTCTTTTCTTTTTGCAGTGGTTTCAGAGTTAAAGTTTTTTTTAAATGTGATGAACCGTGTCCAAAAGAGTGGGCACGGGGAGGGCTGTGCCATTACTTTTCATTCAAAATTATTTTCGTTTATTTTTGGGTGCCTGGTTTATCTTGTTTAGAATCATTGGGGTACCGTTAAGCAGTAGGCACAAAGCAGAAGAACCAGTTGTGCATAGAACACTGATGCCTTGCAGGCAGTAATTCTTCAATATTTAAAACACAAAGTGTAGAAAGATAACAGGAGAGTGGTATAGTGTATACGTCCGTTAGGCTGTCTTCACGCTGCAGAAAAGACGTGGTAAAATCATTCTAAGCCCATAAATGGTGAACATAGAGAGAGACTTGTAAAAGTGATTTGTCCTATTATGTCATGTCAATTCTTCTAAAATGTGGTAATGAAGTCAGTAGTTATGGTCTTTATGCAAATAATTGTTGTACACATTTATGCAGTCTTTGAAATAATCTAAAACTAAAATGCTATTAGTTATACTAAAAAAACTGCATTTTTGTAGAAACGTCAAAATGTTGGGTGTTGTGGTTACTAGCAGTGTTATGGCCTGATCAGTAGCAGAAGGAATCAAACAAATGTTTTATTTTAGATCTCCTTAGTATGAATGAACAGTGATAGTTTGTTCATAGCATAGTTTGGTACACTTTTAGGCTTTCTATTGTTATCTTGAATATAATTTTACAGTACATTGAGTTATATAGTTCTTTTCAGCAATTTTAATACTTTGTTTTATTCACAGAAGAGTATGCTGCTAACAGCTCATAGGGACACAACATTTGTGCTTTTATTGATCTTGAGGTGTGATTTTGGTTTCTTATGGGTATTGTTTTTTCAGTCCTTTTGTTTATTTTGTATATGATTTTATGTATCTGTTATTTATTTCAATGCAGTATGGGAACCAGAAACTGTTTGTTATAATGATATTGTTTCCTATTCTCCTGGCTGTACTGAAATGAGTTAATGATCGAGTGTCGGTTTTTTGGTTTTCATTTTTTTTAATAAGCTTCTGTGTTTCTGTGGTAATTACGAATTAGATGCAGGGTGCTGTTTAATGCTGTTCAGGTTTCTATTTTTAGTAGTTTTGTATATGGACTTGTAGCTTTCACGGTTTGTAGTTCAATGATGCACAGTTTTTTTTGTTCTTTTGTTTGTTTTCTGTAGTTGTATGTATTGACTTATACAGTTCAGTTTTATGCTAGATTTTTTGTAGGATTAATGCTTGCTTTGTTATAAGAATAATGACTGCTCTGTCCAGTCAGCATGTGTGTTTTTGAATGCCAATGAGCTTTTATTGTATAATTTTAGCACGATACAATGATGTTATTTAAAAACAAATTACTTACCCTTTTTAATAATACAATCGTGTGAAATAACATTTTTTATGTTTTGTCTCTTTTCACAATGAGGGCACAACAAAGTGATGTAATACATGATTTGCTCATGGATGGCCAATGTGTGTGCAATAAGTGGTTGTATGCACTTTCTGCCACTTCATTAAGGGAGTCAGGAATGCACACTTGTCTGATTGTTTATATTAGTGCATCTCACACATTCTTGGTGTCCTGAGAGTGTTTTTCTTTTTTGTTACATCTGTTTTTTAATTGCATATTATTATTCTCTTGGGAACATTACTGTGGTGTATGGGGGAGTGCTGTTTTTTCTGGTATACTTGCTGTTTGTCACTGGTCAGTGCTCAAAATGATGTCAGTGAAACATCGCTGACATCTTTCATGGCTGTTAGACTTTGAAAAGAGTACTGCATTTTCATCACTTTTCTCCAAGCTTTTGTGCACACAAAGTTGATATTTGTATAGTTTAGGGGTGTTGGTCTTGCTCCCAATATTGGAGAGTTGGGGGCTTGCCCCTGCAAAAAATGTTTTTCTATTTTGCCAATTTGGGAGTGTTACTGTTGACTTCCCAAGGATTTAGCTGTTTGAGGTTCAAGTAATTGTGTCCATTTGACAAAACTTGATTATTCATAATAAAACCCACCCTTTTTTGGCTACAGTTACAGCAATTTCCATAGCTTTAGTTTTATTTTACAACTGGATTTTAAATTTGCCTTGGGCACACATTTCTTCTATCTAATCACCATGCATATTTTTCAATACTAATCACTCTCCATTTTATAACTGAATAATAGATGTTATCATCTCCAGTACTTGCATCTTCCTTCATACAACATGCAACATACATTAACAGATAATGACTTGCAGTAACTTATTTTAGATATTTTCTGCATAGCCTTGTAAAGCAAGTATTTTGTCTATGGTCACATTATAAAATGTATAAAACCAAAACAGGAAGTAGAAAGTAATCTTGAAAAAATGCAACCTATTCAAAATAATATCAAAGTATTTAGATCTGTAATGACATTGTCTAACATTTCTCCTGTAAATGTCGTTTGCTTATTTAGATGTTTCTAATTTTTACATATAGTTACAACTATAGAAAATAAGTAAGAAAAAAATGAAGTTGGAAATTTTCTGAGGATTTTTAAACCCTTTTTAAACATCTCTCTGCTCTGGTAACAGCTGTAACTGTATAAGAAATTCTTCAGGCAGCAAGCAACATTAACTAAACGAGATAAACTCTAAGCTAACGGAACTTAATAACATATGACTCTGTTTTTAAAGAACATACCGTTTTAAACACTTATAAACATAGAAACAAAAAAGGCCTGACATAGAACTATTTTATTGTTACAAAAGTTAACACTGTATAAGACTTCATCAAATGTTATAAGTCAAGTTGTTGTTTTTGTTGTTTGTTTTTTGCTAATGGAACTTAAATGTGGCATGGGAAAGTCATAAAATATGAGGTTAAGGACAAAACCCCCTGAAATTGACAGACTATGTGAAGAAATTATTAAACAGAATTATAAAGCAGATCATCTTTGAAGTAGATCTTAAAAATAGAACATAAAGAGTATTTGGGATACCTGAAGATGTAAGAGATGATCACTTTTGTCTTTTAATGAAAAAATCTGGATGTGTTAGATTTGCCAAAAGAACATAACACTGGAATTAAAAGAACTCATAGAGCATGAAGAAAGTTAGAAGATAAGAAACTATGAATAACCATGTCTTAAAACCATAAGAGGTCACTACTCACAACAGCGCACATACTGCAGGGGACAATCTCCCGTACCACCCAACTATATATAAGTCTGAGAACACACAAGTTTGGAGGAGAGGGAGTCAGTGGTAAAAGTGCAGCATGCACTTTCTCATTCTTCGCCAAAGCTGACTGCCCACTCTCCTACATATGCTTGAGTTGAAATTGCTTGAGCGTCTGTATCCCACAGGAAAAAAAGGCAAATGGCATAAGACTTGAATATGGTTTACCCTAGGAGGCATTGTCTGTGTGGTTTCTAAGTGTGTGCCTGCAAGGATTCACTTGTTTAGAGGGTTTTCTCCCTTCTTCGAGTTTGTATATATAAGTTTGGGGGGGTGGGGGTGGGAGGGGGCTTGCTCTCCTGCAAAAAGCAACTAAGATGTGTTTTTTGCCCTTTTGAATTTCATGTATTGTCTTTCATCCTTTCATAATGCTGGCTTTCAAGAAGTCAACATTTCATAGTAGAACCCTGACTGCTATTACGGTAAACTGATGACCTTCTATTGGCAAAATTGTAAGTTCCGGTTAACTTGACCACTGAGAAACAACAGCATTCCCTTAGAAAATTCTCAAACAGTTGCAATGCTGCTACATTGTTGCCAAGCTAAAGAATGGGTGGTAAATATAATGAAAACAGAGGAATAAGGCAGAAAACATTCTTATAATCAAACTATTTGAATTCTGTAAGGAAGTACTTTAGGGAGGACAACTTTATCCATATAGGTCTGAAATAATTAAATATTAATATTATTCTAGATTATGTAGCCTGTTGTTTCACTTCACAGAAAGGATATGCAGGAAACTTAACTTACAAATATTAAATATTAAACGAGAAGAAAACAGAAGATTACAGTGAGACATCTCACAACCTGCTTATATTCAACTTATTTAGGAAAGAATGTAACACAACTATAAACAATGCAACATTCATAATGGGTGGAATTCCCCTTTCCTAAACCAGCTAAGGACTTAAAAAATTACTGCTGCATGGAGAGAAACCCAAGTTACTGATAGATATGCAAGTTTTCTACCATTTAGAGAAAGCCTGATGAGACGTAGTAGAGATATGACTTCAGAAAAAAGGATGTCATTTCCAGGCAGTAGTACAAATCAGAAAGATGGATGTTATGGTTATTTTTTTCAAAATATTCAAGAGGATTTTGGTGAGTATGGTTAGACAGTTGATAGCTTGTCAAAATTTGGTACTGTTTATGAGGAAACAGGGAAATAACAGTTTGGGAAAAACAGGAAAAATAAATACTCAGAATTTACCTGAGATATCTTATTATTTGTATAAGTATTATTTGTATAAATATAAGTTTCATATGTTAGTACTAGGGTAACTGCCCTTGAGGGCCATTTTAAGCTTATCAGTTATATCATTTGTTGCTTAAAACTAACCTATCCCATTATAGTTTAGACTCATGTAACCTTTCCAAGATCTGCATTTATATATTACTTTAGTGAAAATTAATAGATCAAAACATAATTTTTTGGAGAGGACCCATACTTTGGAATAAAGCATTTAGGTGCTTCCTCTGCCCATTACTAGTGTGGGGGAGGTCTGGGGGCAAAGTTCATATTTTCCTATATATGTTGTCAGGGGTGAGCTTTATTCCAGAGCAAAGGCATCCTCTGTGAGATATAGTCGTCCCTCTAAACCATTTTGTTAATGTTGCAGAAGAGGTTTAGATCCCTGGATTGAGTATTTCTGATACTGTTTGACTTGCAGATGTGAAGTAAGTCCATCAGTAATAGGTCATAGGGTGGCATGTATGGTAGACACAGATTTGTAAGAGGCCGAATATAATGGTAGCACTTTGAAGTGGTCCATGTAAAACATATTGTGTTAGGTCTTGTATCTTTTTTGTATGGTACCTCTGTGGGCATTCTTGTTGTTGCATGTCCCTGGGAAGATACATGCCAAAAGGGATATTATACTTAATAACTGGCCTAATAAGGGCTGAATAAAAGGGGACAGTAACATCCCTAGACCTAGAAGCAATCCCCTTGCTTATGAGCTGTGCAATACTGGACGCATGCTGGTCAAAGTTAGGTCACTCAAGGTATAAGTTCCTAAATCCCAAACTGCTGGGTCAACCTTTACGAGCGTGTTGTCAGTGAGGTTGTTCCTTTGGAAAATGTCAATTTTCCAAAAGAAGTTATAATACATTTTTTTTTTTTTGCATTTAGCTGTCTATCTGTGATCCAGTTGTCAATTCAGTGAGTGACAAAGGAGTTTATTTCTAGTTTATTAAGCTTTTCTACTATGCCTTAGTGGAGGACTTTGTCAAAAGCCTTGGTCAAATCAATGTAGGTAGTGTGTACTGTTTTACTTTCATCCACTACTTTGGCAACCTTTTCAAAAATGTCTTCCAGGTTGAGTAGGCACTACCTGCCTTTGACAAATCCAAACTGAGATGAGCCCAGTGTTTAGAGGTTCCCTATGCCCTTATTGATTAATTCCAAGCATTTACTTCATAAGTGATAGAAGTATATATTTGTGCTTGTGTTTGACCATAATGTAGTAATTTTTCTCTCAGAAAAAAAATACTCCAGATAAAGGCATACATTTATGCTTATGTCTTTTGCTTCTTTAAGTGAGTGTGTGTTTATTTAACAGGGGATTTAATCTTCTTTTTAATTTATTTTAAAGTTATGTATAAAGGATAAACATTCTAATTATTAACAAAATAGTGTGAATGCTTCTGCTGAAAAGTAGTACTTTGTAAATTACTTTACAGTTGCATATACATCTACTCTACAGTCTGTTGTTTTTCTCATTCATTTATTCATTAATTATATTAGCTTCTTTACAAAATGATTTTTAATATTCTAATCCAGTCACCAAAAACTAAAGACATTTTCTGAGGTTTTATTTATTTATTTTATTTTATTTTTATTTTATTTTACATTTGTTGACTGGGCTAGTCTAGCTGGATATATGTCCATTTTCAGTAGAGGCCCGGGGAGAAAAGCTCCAAATTATTAGTACATCAATTAATAAAGTGTAACAATAAAAATAAATGCAGATGTAATGGAAACAGGAAAAATTTTTTTTTTTTTTGAGATTACTTTTTAAGTGAGTAAAAGTAACAGGCTATGTGATGTTCATAACAGAGTACTCTTTACACACATGTGAAATATAGAAAATCAGTTACTGTGTGATGTGCTTAGCACAATCCTCTTTATAAAAACATATTAAATGAAATGATAATAAATGTGAACAGAGATGAAGGAAAGATAGGAAAGGTATCAGGGATAGTACAGGCTGAGTTTAAGGATTAGATTATTTTCATAGAGGAAGTAGAATAGTTACTGTTATGAAAGAGAGGCAGGGATACTCTTATGAAGGAAAGGGAGAGACATTAGGGTAAGTAGGCAGTGGGTCTTTTATTCCAAATCATAGTGGAAAGTTGAGCAGCTGAGAGACCCCTGCTGAGTTATTGGATGTAATTGGGTTCAGGGGGAAGGAAGGATGACAGGGAAGGAAAAAACAGGGTTAGTCTAGGTTAGTTTAGGGGCATAACCATTTTTTATTGATATACTTTTTGAGATTTTTTTTTGAACAGAGGGAGAAAAGTCAGAGATGAGATGTCTAAGGGTAATTTATTCCATACTTTTCCTACTGAGTTGGAGAACAAGCAGTCTCCTGCAGAGTTATTGGGTCTAGTGGTGTTGATCAAAAATTTTTTAGAAGACCGTAGATGTTTAAGGTTATAATAAGGGGTAATAAGGCTATTGAGTATTGGGGTTTTTGTGGGTTGGTACAGGGTTTTGTGAGCTATTATAAGTTGTTGTAGTTGAATCTGATTGGGAAGTTCAAGCCAACCTAGTTGTCTAAGATTAAGGCAACGATGAGTCCTGAATGGGGATCCGGTAGCAAATCTAGCAATGTTATTGTAGCATATAACTAGTTTATTGAGATTTTTTTTGAGAGATTGGTATAAATAGGGCATGCATAAAGTAAAGTAGAGATCAGATGAGTTCTGGCTAGGGTAATTCTAGTGGCAGGAGTAAGAAAGGGTTTGATTCTGTATAAGCTACCTATTTTTTTGTTCACAGATTTTATGGTAGAGTTAATGTGATTTTCAAAATTAAGATTATTGTCTATAGTAATTCCTAATAATTTTGTGGTGGTGTCTGGAGAAATACTAGTACTGTTATTGGAAGTAATAGTGAAATTTAGGGGGATGTGATTTCGTGTTGGTGAAAAGAGTAGTAGCTTAGTTTTCTTGGGGTTGAGTAGGAGACAGCGTTGTGAGAACCATTGTTCTACTGTGTTAAAGGCTTTTTGGGTAAGAGTCTGTAGTTCAGTTTGAGAGGTAGCTGTGCAGATTATAGTGGAGTCATCTGCATATTGAATACAGGTAGTATGAGGGATAGCTGATTGGAGGTCGTTGATAAAGATGGAAAATAGAAGTGGTCCTAAGATGGAGCCTTGTGGCACACCTAGAGAGATAGGAAGGTGGTCAGACAGTGAATTTTTCCAGAGTACTGCTTGTTGGCGGTTTTCAAGGTAAGATTTAAACCAAGTTATGCTGTGGGGATCAAGTGTGAGAGAGAAGAGAATGTGCAAGAGTAGGGTGATTCACCATGTCAAAGGCTTTGGATAAGTCTATGAATAGTGCTGAAGAGAGACTGTTTTTGTTGCGGTTAGAGTTTATGGTATTAGTGAAAGAGAGCAGTGCAGTGGTAGTACTGTGTGAAGGTCTGAAACCATGCTGACAGTTGGCAAGTAGGTTGTGTTGGAGAAGATGGTTAAGGAGTTGTTTATGGATATATTTTCCATGATTTTGGCAATAGGGGATAGTAAAGCTATGGGACGATAGTTAGAGAAATCATTAGAGTTTCCTCCTTTATGTAGTGGGATAATATGAGATATTTTCCAGATTTCAGGGACAGTTTTTTCATTGATGGATCTGTTTATTAATATAGAAATGGGATATGCAATGGCTTTAGCTCCTATTTGCAGGAACTCAGCAGGGAGTTTGTCTGTGGAGGGGGTGGTAGGTTTAAGTTTTTGTAGCAAGGAAGAAATATATGATGTAGAAATGGGAAGAAAGTGAAATGAGCAGGGTATATTTACAGAAGAAGGAAGTATCTTTGAGGTATCGGGAGATAGGTGATTTGCAAGATTTTGTATAGTATTAGTGAAGAAGGAGTTAAAGGCATTTGCTGTTTGTATAGGGTTGTCAGGGTTAGAGTGTTGTGGGTTGGGTGTAATAGTTTGGCCTGGGGATAGAAGATAATTGATGGTGGACCAGAATTTTTTTGGTTCCTTATTGGATGTTTGTTGTAAATGAAGGTAGTAGTTCTTTTTGTCTAACAGTATGGCTTTTTTTGTGTTGTTTCTACATTCTCTGAAGGTTTGATGGTCAGCTTGGAACTTGGTAGTACGCCATTTAGTCCAGGCTTTGTTTCTGGTAATGATTTTATGTCTAGTATCATTGCTAAGCCAGGGGGCTGGTTTGGTTTTGGTTCTAATAGTGCGAGTTGGTGCATGCTGATCTAGAATAGATAAGAACGTGGAGTTGAAGTATTGTACTGCATCATTAAGAGGGAGTATCTTTAGAGGGGTCCAGTTACATAGCTTTAGTTCTGTTAGAAAAAGTTCTGAGTTAAATAGCTTTTTTGAACGTAGTGTTCGGAAAGTGGTTGGAAAAGTTATGTCGCTTTTTTTTCTAATAATATAAGTTAATGAGTGATCACTTAGGTCATCTGGTAGGGTGCCAGAGTTATACGCTTGTTGGGGAGTGTTTGTAAGTATCCAGTCTAATGTGGTTTCATTATTATTGATTTTATTAGTTCTGGTAGGGCCTGATATAAGTTGAGAGAAGCCATGTAGGTTAATGTGGAAGGTAGGGTTTGAGTTGTTGCAAGAATTTCAATCAATGTTTAGGTCACCTAGGATTAATGTTTCTTGTGGAGCATTAGAAGAGAGCCAACTAAGGATGGACTCAAGAGCGTTAATGTTATTTCCTGGGGGGAGATATATACAAATTATATAAATAGCTTTGCTGTAGTTTAGTTGGTGTTTAGAACATATTAGTTTGGCGTTATTGACTAAGGGGAGGTTCAGGTTTGTAGTGGTGATTTGTAGCTGTGATTTATAAAGAACTGCAACACCTCCTCCCTTTATTTTTGGGCAGTCAAGTCTTATGATTTTATGTCCAGGTGGGGTGATTTCATTATCTTTAATAGAAGGTTTTAGCCATGTTTCTGATAGGCAAAGGATATCAAATTGGTTGACATCAAGGAGAGCATGGAGTTGAGCAATTTTGTAACAAATACTATGTATATTCAGATGAGCTAAGGTGAGTGAGTTGGTACATTTTGTTGGAGATATAGGCCTAGTTTTGTTATTGATGTTGGTTTCTATGGTCTGGGTGTGCTGAGGGCCAGGGTTGGGATGAATGTCTCCGTCTAAAAGTGAGTGTGGGAGAGGATGTTGTTTGGGTTGATGATTTGTACAAAAGTGGTTGGTGAACTTTCTAGTTTTCTGGTTATAGAATTTAATATGAGCTAGTCTGTGAAATTTAGCTAGAAAGTAGTTAGATTTATATGTAGGATTTTGGAAAGTCACAGCAAACGATGTTGTTGGTGAAGAGGTTTGAGAGGAGGAGAATGTAGAGGTAGAGTGTATGGGTTGTTCGTAGGAGGTTAAGATATAGGTAGTTGTGAGTGGAGTTAAAAGTGATAGTATGACTAGTATTTGTAGTTGAGAAGGGTTTAGTGTTATGTGCATAGTTAGGAAGAGAGGGTGAGAGATTAACTAGGAAGTAATAGTATGTTTAGACTCAGTTAGAGGAAGAGGAGAGATGTGTAATTAGTGGGTGTATTGAGATAGAGGGGGGAGGGATGTTGTAGTTAGGGTGTGTCTGATTGGTATGAATTGTGTAGGGGTGTGGTTTGTAGAGGTATAAAGGTAGGACCAGTGGGGGTGGGTGAGAATTGGGGGTAGGGTAGGGGAGCGGAGTGAGCCCGAAGGGCGAACAGAGCGGGTAGAGACAAGAGAGAGAATGTGGAGGAAGATAATCAGTGAAGTGAGAGGAACAGCAGGTAAGTCTGAAGGTGGGGGAAATGTAGGCAATGTTCAGAGGTTAGCAGGAAGAAAGACAGGAAGTTTGAGTAGAAGACACTGATAGAAGGATTGCTAAGGGTAAGGAGCACTGGTGGGTAAGTGATTCAGGAAACTGAGAGCAGAGTGAATGGGGTCAGGTTGCAGAAATGGGGTAGGAAATTACAGAACAGAAAGCTAGCATTTCAGAGATCTAATTCTTGAGGCACCTCCTGGTGGCCACTGATTGTATAGCAATGGGATTGTCTCAACTAGAGTTGGGGGCTAAAGGGGAGTGTGAGTGATTCAGTTTATATAAGGAGGTGATAGTATGGAAGGAAGAAGTTGAAAGATGCGGGGGGGGGGGGCGGTTGGCTGCTGGCTGGCCTGCCTGCCTGATTCGTTTGCCTAACCTAGCAAAACATGCCAATTATCTTGTTGTAATATCTTAGTGTCGGTATCAATACATACTTTCAATGCCTTTTCAAAGGTAAAATGTTTTTTCTGGGAGATGTTAGGTAATTCTTTTGATGCCCTAGTGGTCAGAGGCGTCCAGAAGGGAGAATGCAGGTAATTGTTGCAGGGACAAAACTGGAACACAGTGCTGGTAAAATACAGAGGGAGAGAAAAGGTAGTAAGTCTTAGAGATACAATGTAGAGAGAAGGAAAAGGAGTTATACAGACATGGTTCATTTATATAAACACCTTCAACAACAATGCTTTGTGGTACTAACAGACTTATAAAAATCAGATTTCAGCAGGAGGCTAATTAGAATTCAGAGCAGTACTAACTTGCAACAGTCATCAATTGTTTCAAAAAACAGTTACAGATGTTACCACATTAATTGGCCATACTTAGCAGCACTTACAAGCTTTTAAAGCTACAGCAATATGAAGTTATAATAGTAGTAATAGATGATTAGAACTCAGAAACGGAGGTCATTTCTGAGTACAGGAAAAAGCTGTAATTTGTCTATGTATAATATATATATAATATATAGCACAGGTATAGCTTTAATACAGGAACACAGGAAATAGCTATGATATCCTTGCGGTTAAGCTAGCTCCACTCGTGAAACTGGGTGTAGTAATTCTAAGGGGTGGGCTATTACATTCAACCGAGCGATACTGTGCAATGGTTAAGACTATGGGAAAAGAGAATTCTGGCTAAAAATTATGTCTCCACACTTTTTCCAAGGTATTAGCCTGAATGGGTTAGATCAAATTGTTAAATAATTAGAAGAGTAAGCCTAAAACAGTGTAAGAAGTGATCGCAGAAGAAGGCATTTAATAAGGGACTAGCTGCAGTAGTTCAGGATCCAGGTTTCATTACACGTGGACCACGCTATTAAGCTGTATAGGTTAACAGGGAGGGCTCGACTCATATATAAAAATATGGAAACAGTACCTAAGAGCAGAGAACTTCCTTTAACAGCTTATTCCTATGCAATACTCATTAAGTGGCTACATATACAATAGAACATTAATAATTTATCACAAACTGTGAGATTTTGTAGCAGTAATTACAATGAGCATTCGTTGCAAGCAGCGTACACAAACGCTTTGTTGGCGTTACCAGGGAACTTCCTCAAACAGCCTATTCGTATGCAGTACTCATGAAATGGATAGATATACAGTAAAGCATTAATAAATTAGCACAAACTATAAGATTAAGTAGAAGTAATTGCAATGAACACTCGTTACAAGCAGCATACACAAACGCTCTGTTTGCATTGGCATCAAAGCAAAGCCCAGCAATTAGCAATTACAAAGCAATAACACAGTTTAGAAGTTAAAGTAAGCATTAAAAAGCAAACATTGTAGGCAAAAAAATCATTGTTTCTCTTACTGTTCTAGCTCAGGAGCAGGACGCACAGCAGCCAGGTGGAGGGTAAAAGAAGAAAAGATGGCGGCACCAGGGATCGGGGTATACTTATAAGGTGAGCTAGGGGGTAGGGGCAAGGGGGGAGGGGAAAAAAGATAAAAGGAGATATGGAGCTAGAGTCGCGAGATTGAGCAGAAGGAGGGCAGTTAGGAGGTAGCAAAGTTTGTGTGGCGAAGGAGGTTATTGAGCTGTGTCAGTAGAGAACATCAGGAGTAATATTGTAGCCTGCGAGAAAAGGACTATTAGATACTTGAGTGGACAAACAGCTCCAGTAGATATATTGATAAGCTAGACAAGGGTAGGGTCAGGAGTATAGGGGAGATAGTAAGGAAGAAAGATAGCTATGAAGGGGGCCCAAGGGTAACAGAGACAAGAGAGAGAATGTGGAGGAAGACAATCAGTGAAGTGAGAGGAACAGCAGGTAAGTCTGAAGGTGGGGGAAAAGTAGGCAATGTTCAGAGGTTAGCAGGAAGAAAGACAGGAAGTTTGAGTAGAAGACACTGATAGAAGGATTACTAAGGGTAAGGAGCACTGGTGGGTAAGTGATTCAGGAAACTGAGAGCAGAGTGAATGGGGTCAGGTTGCAGAAATGGGGTAGGAAATTACAGAACAGAAAGCTAGTATTTCAGAGATCTAATTCTTGAGGCACTTCCTGGTGGCCACTCATTGTATAGCAATGGGATTGTCTCAACTAGAGTTGGGGGCTAAAGGGGAGTGTGAGTGATTCAGTTTATGTGAGGGGGTGATAGTATGGAAGGAAGAAGTTGAAAGATGCGGGGGGGTTGGCTGCTGGCTGGCCTGCCTGCCTGATTAGTTTGCCTAACCTAGCAAAACATGCCAATTATCTTGTTGTAATATCTTAGTGTCGGTATCAATACATACTTTCAATGCCTTTTCAAAGGTAAAATGTTTTTTCTGGGAGATGTTAGGTAATTCTTTTGATGCCCTAGTGTTCAGAGGTGTCCAGAAGGGAGAATGCAGGTAATTGTTGCAGGGACAAAGCTGGAACACAGTGTTTCAATGCCTTTTCAAAGGTAAAATGTTTTTTCTGGGAGATGTTAGGTAATTCTTTTGATGCCCTAGTGTTCAGAGGCGTCCAGAAGGGAGAATGCAGGTAATTGTTGCAGGGACAAAACTGGAACACAGTGTGTTCTAGCTCAGGAGCAGGACGCACAGCAGCCAGGTGGAGGGTAAAAGAAGAGTCAAACATCTAGCTGGAAACATTCATTAGTAACAGCTCTGTAAAACTGAAGCAACCATTATTATTTGTCAAATGACAACTTTACAAGGACCCAACTCATTGATCACAACTGGTCAGGAAACTGACCTAATCAAAAACTTGCAGATACACCGAAACAGGTCTACTGGTATTGCTAACATGGTGTTTACTGACAACATACTTGCTGACTGCCACTTGCTCAAAAAGGCAAGTGCTCTAAGTTCTACTAACTTACCCTCCTGTAACTACTTAGGCCTCCCAACACCCTATTATAACAAAACTGTATAGCTCTAGCTGAACCCCACATCTAACCCCAAAACAGCCATCCCTCTCCATAAATCTAAAATACCCTGCTGGTCCCTGTAAGACTCCTTTGTTTCCTAACCCTAGGACTGTCTTCTTACTCCCTAAACCTAAAACTCCCTCAATATCTCCTAATCCTAAGATCTCCCTTCTGCTCGTTAAGCCACCCCCCTTCCTAACCATTGCCATAACTTACACTCTCACCCCCTCCCAATTCTTCTTACTATACCTGAACTTAAATAATGAGTTCAGGTGAGCTGCAGCAGCTACTTCCCTGAAGTCAGAGTCGAGTTTAAGCATGAGGTTAGTAACAGCGTACCTCAGCTACAAGACACTCAAATCACTGGCATTGAGAAAGTAGTCTTTGAGTGCTTGGGACTTGTGCACTCATAGAATCTACCCAAGCTTATATATAGCAACTGCACAGCTGCTCATACAAGAAGAAGGGGCACTCACCCTCCCCGAAGAAAGGAATCATTGTTAGCACACACTTAGAAACACCACTGGAAGTGATTTACAGTGGGAAATAACAATTGTAGATTTGAATTTTACCAAGTTGGACTTGGCCAGTTAGAATCTCATTGACTTTGCTGTCAATGAGCATTGGAGCAGCCAACACTAAAAGTAAAAGCTGGTGTGAGAAGACTGTAATATCGCATACCAACCCAAAGCACTGCAAGGCTTACAAATTAGATTATTTAACTTTAAATAACATTGCATTAAAGAAAAGTTTTAAATGATTTATTATTTATAAAGTATTTCAAACTCTGGATAATTTAATTGTTAATAATTGTTTAAAACATTTTCTTTTTTTAGTTGTAAACAGTATTTATTTAGTTTCATGTTACATTTGTAAACTGAATAGGGTTACATAGCAAGTTATCATTTCCAAAAATGGCAGCAACGTTTATTTTCATTTATTTTATTTATGAATGACATTTACAGTTGTGTTTGCTGATGGGAGGTGCACCATAATTTGTTTAATGTGTACATTTTATATAATTAACAACTTGTGAATTGCAACATTAGACTTATTATTTAGCAGGCCAGCATTTCTTTGTCTGTCAAGTATTATATATTAATGTGAAACTTTCTTAATGTATGATTTGTTGCTTATAAGACTGCATGTTTAAATGTTATTACTGACTTAATTTAATATTGTTGGTATGAAAAAATATGTATATTTTATTGCACTTCCAAATCTTATAGTATAGAAATCTTTGTTGCCTTCATTTGCTGATAACAGGTACACCACATTCTTTTTAGAATGTTAATTTTGCACAGTTGATAAATGGTAAATTGTATTATATTTTTATAGCTATAAAAGGCTATGCTCATATATTTTAACTTGATGTGATTGAATGCTAATGTTTTAAACAGTTCAGTTTTTGATTGTTCTGAAATTTTCTGGCAGGTGTTTAGGATAACTGCTTAGGACAACTGGAGTACAATTATGGAGGGATTTGAGCATAGGCATTATGGCCAAAAGGGGAAACCCTGAGCTCAGAGTGGCATGTTCAGTTCAAGTTGTGGTAGACTTTAGTGAAAAATCTTTTAGGCAGTTAAGGATTATGTGAAAATTGTTTTAATTCCTTGGAACATGGCGGCATTTCAAATCTTGTTAAGAGGAAAAAAAATATATGTAGCTGTGACATCCCCACTCAGGGCCAGTAATCAAGGAGCCAGAATCTCAACCACTGACACTGGAGAGGGATGTTCACTTGAAATGGATACACTCAGTATTTCCAGATGCAGACCTTTCTGCATCAAGCACAACTTGCTTTAAGAGCACACAGGGCACACACTCAGCCTGGGGTCTGGATTTCTCTATCTGTCTGCCTCTGGGTCCCCAATAAAACTCCCCACTGGTAAAGCTGCAGAGTTAAGTCCTCAGCTGAGTGCCTAAGCCAAGTACACCACCACTCTCTCTGTGAAAACAGTACTTAGTGTCCCTGCTCCAAGTAGCTGACACACACACTCTTTGAGAGTTAATTTTCACACACACACACACACACACACACACACACACACACACACACACACACACACAGAGGAAAGGCTGGCACAGATTACCCAATCTACCAACTTTGCCCAGACTAAGGTAGATTCACTGCCTCCAGCCAGTTACTATAAGGCTGTTAAAAGGGTATCTAATTATGCTGAGTGAAGTCAATATTAATACAAATGGTAATGTCGACCAGACAGCAAGGCTTTAGGAGTGGCAACAGCTATCATGAAATAAATATGTGCAAATACTCTCAAAACTTAAATATTTTCTACAAGGACCAGCCGCAATGAAAAGTTTAAATATATTTAATCATAAATAATAAAAGAACATAAAAATACCAAATGTCTATTTACAGTGAATACCAGAGTTTCAGCTACAGGAAATATTAAAAGTAACATAGATGGAAAGTTTCCCACAGATACGGAAAAACAGTGTTTAGCTAATGTCGCTATCTTTTCCTGATTGACTAAAAGAATTACTGTTCCCTAGTTAAGTTGTTAAGTTACTTACTACCGCAAGACAAGATGATGTAGATGAGGGTCTTTCTAGTCAGGTGTCCAAGAACAGACTGCAGAATACCGAGAGCAATCTCCTACTAATATCTAAATATTATTTCTGGCTTACAGAATGACATCACACACATCTGGTCATCTGACTTTGTTTCCCACACTATCCCCCATCACTAGAAGCTGCTAGGGTTTTAAAACCTATGTATTACCAAACACACAGATAGAGCTTTGCATAGATCTGTTGCAGCTCCTGGAAGTCATAAAACAATAAAACCATACCACTCTTTCTACAGGAGCTGCAAACTGTTCTCTAGGGCAGACGTTGTGTCTCTGGCTCCCTCCAAAACTGTGGGATAACATCTTTGTGGCTTAACCCATAAAGTAATTTAATTTAAAAATTATTTTTCAAAGTTAGCTGGATTAACCTCTTTTCTCCTAGTATATCATATTACAGTATATAAATGTAAACAGTTTCAACAATGCATGTACATTTCTTTGCTTTACAGCAGGAAACATGTTGATACATTTTTAACACAAGCAGCTTCACAAATACATTTCCAATACATGTATCTGTGCAAATCAGTTTGGTATACAAATGACATATGATTCTTTACAAAATTCCAGCTAGGTGTGCTGGCATATGCTTCACATTCAGTGCCCTACTTCTCCTGGCATGACTGTCAGTAACTCCTATCATCACAGTAGCAAACAAGGGGCAAGATTTCATTTTTTTATTATAAGAGGCAGAAGAAATAAGATGAAGATAATCTGGTGAAAGACAGTTTTAGGAAGATGACATAGCTCATTTGGATGAGATAATAGAGAAGTAGCTATTCTCTTTAGGAAACAAATAGGTGTGGTCAGAGTTAAAGTTATTTGTAGTAATGGGAGGTGATAGTTTATATGCTATGGTGAGACAAAGATTGTTACTGGAAAATTAGAAGCATATATGCTACAAACAGCAATGACCCTAAAATTCTCAGGATGTTTTCAATGACTGGGATAAGAAAAAAAAATATATAAGATGTTGAAAGGGAACTTCAGAGAGGACATTTTGTAAACAAGAATATCAAAATGGAGTTGTAGAAGTACTCAAAGAAGAGGTGATAGAGGAACTATGTAGTTATATTAGGGGAGAGGAATAATCAGATCAAATAGTTTACATTTACAGGAAATATCACACAGGCTAGTAGGTTTGATATGTTCTTTAGTAAAGGTGGCTTAAACTGCATTTCAGATCATGCTCTTGTTTTGTTAATGATAAATTGTATCTCATCAAGTAAAAGCATTTGAAGTAGGCTAATTACTAGTTGAAATGAAGATAAAAATGTTTTGGAAATTTTTGTTAAACAAATATGAAAGAAAACTTCAAGGACATTGAAAATACAGAAACTATAAATATGATTATGAGAACAAAAATAATGGCTTAACAAGATAAAACAAGAATGTCAAGAGTAATCAAAAGTACTAGTATTTGAATTATAAAAAAGTACAAGGAAAGTTAGATGATACTAAACACTTAACTGATGATATATTAGAAAAAGAATGATTAATTAAGTCTTGGCTACATAGCTTGAATCTGAGGTACTATTTAAAAAACCTCCAAATGTAGAACAAAGAAAATGGAGCCAACTGCAATAACTGTCACAACCAACAATTTAAGTGCTTTCATCTGGGTTATAACATAGACTTCATCAGAAATATACAGAATTAAATCAAATACTCTGAAAAACATCACTTGACACCCAAGATCCAATCATATAAAAACTGCATCCATCCTAAAAAAAATTCATTCAAATCACCTTCAACATCTTAAAGAAACAGTATATAATAGTAAGTACTACACTAATAACACTATAATACATTACTAGATTGAAAATAAATAGTATATAAAAAGCACGTGTACATAATTCTTAATAAATAAAGTTACACATCATAGGAACAGACAGAGCATTAAAGTACTGGCAATGGAAACATTTTCATTTAAGCCAGGAAAAGTATAGGCATTTAGCCTAATCTACCACTTCAAGTCCTTGTTTTCAATTAAAATTTTCCATCGCTCCCACCTAGGATCTCTTCAAACTATATCAATTACCATGAAGCCAAAGCTCTGTTCAGGAAAGTTCATAACATGTAGCAAATAAATTATTGATATTCTGTTTCCTGATATCGTGCATGTTAAGCTGGGTAAGCAGTCCTATATTGGCATTTAAGTCACTGGAGGTAATAAGAAGCTGAGAACCAATTCCAGCATCCACAGTCAGTGAAGACATACTCATAAACTAACTAAGAACTACACTGAAAAACTATTTAAAAAACCTCCAAGTGTGGAACAAAGAAAATTGAGCCAGCTGCAATAACTATCACTCTAAATTTATTAACAGACAATAATTTAAGCACTTTCATCTGGGTTATAACATAGATTTCATCAGAAATATACTGAATTAAATCAAACCAATTTAAAAAAAAACACGAAAAACATCACCTGGCACCCAAGAACCAATCACATAAAAACTGCATCTATCCTACAAAATTCACTCAAATCACCCACATTTTAAAGAAACAGTATACAATTGTAAGTACTACACTAATAACACTATAATACATTACTAGATTGAAAATAAATACTGTATAAAAACAGGTACATAATTCTTAACAAGTAAAATTACACGTCATAGGAGCAGAGCTTAAAAGTACTGGCAATGGAAACATTTTCATTTAAGCCAGGAAAAGTATAGGTATTTAGCCTAATCTGCCACTTCAATTCCTTGTTCTTGATTACATTTTTTCATGACCCCTCCCCCCCAAGGATCTCTTCTAACTATATCAATTCCCATGAAGCCAAAGCTAACTTCAGGAACGTTCATTTCATGTTTAGCAAGGGAATTATTTATATTCTGCTTCCTGTTATCAAGCATATGCTCATAGATACTTTTCCTGGCTTAAATGAAAATGTTTCCATTGCCAGTGCTTTAAAGATCCACTCCTAGAGGTGTAATTTTATTTATTAAGAATTATGTACACGTTTTTATATAGTATTTATTTTCAATCTAGTAATGTATTATAGCGTTAGTAGTGTAGTACTTACTATTGTATACTGTTTCTTTGAAATGTTCTGGATGATTTGAGTGAGGTTTGTAGGATGGGTGCAGTTTTTATGTGATTGGTTCTTGGGTGTTAGGTGATATTTTTTGGAATGTTTTTTAAGTTGGGTTTGATTTAATTCTGGATATTTCTTAGAAGTTTATGTTATAACCAGAATGAAAGTGCTTAAATTGTTGGTTGTTTAAAAATTTATAGTGACAGTTACTGTGGCTGTCTCCGTTTTCTTTGTTCCGCACTTGGAGTTTTTTAAATAGTTTTTTACTGTGGTTCTTAGTTGTTTTTTGAATCTGACATAATTGCTTTAGCTAAAATTGATCACTGGTTGATACAAGGAGAAAATCATGCAAAATATTTATCATGGAGATATAATGGAAAAGAAAAAAATTAAACAAAATGAGTCTGTTAGGACTTCAGTGATCTCATTTATTCTCAGAACGAGAAATCGTAGAAGAATTAAAACACAATTTTTGTAAAATATCAGAAGTTTTGACGGTTCAAAAATGTCATTGTAGTATTTGATAAAATACATTTATCTCAGGTAGGCAATGGTTGCTTTGAGTTTGGCTTAACTCGAGCAGAAATATAACAGCCAGTTAAAAGATTAAAAATAAAGTAAAATGAGGGTTCTGGGAAGATTTCCTGTTAAATTATTTACATGGGGAAACAGACAATTGTACAGCTTATTATTTAAACTATTAAGAATTATAGGAGGTGAAACATCAGTTATAAATGTAATGAAAATGAATAGCATTATATTTCTTCCAAACATAATTTTAACACTGAAGATTCAACAAACTATATGCGCATTTTGACAGTAAATACAGACATCAACATTCTTGCAAATGTACTGGCTAATAGACAAGGCACAATTTTATCTAATCTATTCAGAAAGGACAATAGATTTATATATTACAGACAGTGTGTAGATAAGTGGCAGTCCTTAATTTTTTTTTTAAACTGGAAAGGGGATCTGATGATCCTTAAACATGCATTTTATTTGATATCAGACAATTATTTGGTGTAGAAAATTGAGAATGATGTTTGAAATTCTTAAAGAAAAACAGAAACTTTGATGACAGTTTCATGGTTTGGATTAAATCAGTGTACAAGAGCCACTAAACAGATGGGTGAATGAATAATGATGTGACAGATAAGCAATTATTAGATACAGTGGAAAAAGCTATAACGTTATCCATTGAGACTGTTATTACATATAGTAATTATTGACATGCTTGATTTAAGGTCAGGATAGAACTAGTGATAGCTTTCCAAGAAGGAAAAGGTAGATCTGCTTTAGATTATTTGCTGGTCATTGTTTAGTGATGGTGGAAGAGGTAGATAATGTGCTACCAAGACTCTGGAAGGTATACCAATACTTTAAAGAGTGTTGAGGACTGAATTGTACCCCCCCAAAAAAAAACTTGCTGGAGTATGGAAAAGAAAACATTTTGGATGACCATGGTGATATGTAGAGAAATCTGTTCTACTTTATTTAGGTTTAATAATAAGAAATTATCTTAAAGATTAAAGTGACAAAATACATAAAAAAATGAAATGATAGACAAGATTGCAAAAGTTTAAAAGCAATACTCTTGAGAATTCATGCAGCTAAGGTTATGATTGGTTTTATATCTGATAAGGAATTTACCCATTCCATATGGCCATGATGGAGTATTTAATATAAAGAACAAGGTTGATGAAGAAAATCTTACTGAAGCAGTAACAGCTAACTGTGTTAAAACAACAGAGTAGTAGGAGATGGCTCACTACCCATCATACATGCCTGCATTTTTACTTTGTTCAGTAGATTAACTTAAGCAAAGGGGATTAATCCCCTTAATTAGGAAGGTATCACACAGAATCAGGTAAACAAAAAGCTATATTTATTTAACAAGAGTAATTAGGAGCTCACAGCTATATGACTAAAAGATGCTTTAAGAAAAATATGATGTGCAAAAATAAACAGTAATAATGCATTTAAAATTGTACATTAGGAAAATGGAAGAATGTTGGAAAAGGTAGAAGTGCAACAATTTATGCTGGTTAATTGGAAGGGAAGCTAATGATGTTAGATATGAATTGTCTAGGAAATATTAGTATAACAATTACAGATTAGAGAAAAGTGTGGGACAAATAATTCCTTTCAAAAATTGGCACACATTTGTGATCAACAGATAGGACTGCTGTAGATGTGTTTTTCTAACCACAGTTAAGAATGTTTAAGGTTAATAAAGGAATAAAAATTGAAAATATCAAGGATGTAATTTTCACATACTTTTATTAATAGAAAATACATTTGTGAGATGGTATGAAACATAGTGTTAAAAAACAGAAATGTCATGGATTTTTTTTACAGACATGTCATGGATTTTTTTGCATGTGAGATGACAAATAGGGTTTGATTAATAGATAGGAAGTAAACAGGTTGGTTAAATATGATGTAGCTTAACAGCAGAAGAGGAAAGAGTATACATAAAGGAACTTTGATACTGGCATGATGAAGTTAATGAGTAAAATTACAAAATCATACAAAATGAATGGACAGAAAGACAAGTTTTCACCAAAATGGACAGAAACCTTAGAATACGATTTCTGGATCCCTATAAATGCAATAGGGGCAAGAGTACATCAGATTTAACCACATAATTACTACTTTTCTTTTAAGTCAGGAAAAAGTAATTTGGGATTCTTCATTAAAAAAAGGCCTCACTGTATATAAGACTGCCCTTCCTAAATGCACACTTGTAATTTTCAAGATTTGCTAGAATATTCCTGTATGACTGATGTGTAGTCAGTATTACATACTCATAGGCTTTTCATCATTTAGCATGATCCTGTATAAGAACAGCACAAAATATTTAGTTGTTTAGGTAGTTTCCTGTTGAATTGTTATGCAGCACAGTTGCAGTATGTCAGAAGTGTCACATGTCTTTTGAATTTATTTTTGTGCCCAGCCTATGGAATAAGTTACAACTTCAGGTCAACCAAAAAACTTTTTTTGTCTGCCTGCAGGGCTGGTCTTGATGATTGGATGGGTAGACATAAATTTACTCTGAGTTATCATGTATAGCCTTGCTTGATTTGAGAAGTGGAAGGTATTAGATAATAATGAATGGAAATAACTTTTAAATGTATCTGTTTGAAAGGGCATATGATAAGGTCTCTTTATGTTCCCTGTGATCACGTGTCTGTTATTGCTGTTGTGTTCTTATGTTTGTGTAACCTGTACCCTACAAACCATGCATCACTTGTCTTATTTATCAAAACTCACTGTACTTACCCCTTGTACCACAGGGATCTGAAATGTGGTGTTATTCTGTGGGGTTGTTCTTTAACTCTGCTAAATACATGTGAGTCCCATATCTTAGGTTACAAAGTATTATATTCTGTCCATTACTAAAATCAAAAGGTCTGTGTATTGTCATTTTAAATAACCCAGTTTTTATTGCTAATGCTCATTGATTTACCATTGCTGCAAATGTAATTATTAATGAAGACTAACATGGCCTTTTCATGAAGAGACATTCTTTTGTTACTGGTAAATGGGCTATTCTTCAACATAAATCTGTGTTGTGTGTTTATATTAATACAGGTATCATCAAACTGGAAAAATTCAGGTACAGATCTCTAAACATATTCAGAGACTATCACACACTATTTTGATAGTGTGAACAGTATGAGCCTGTAAAACATTACTTGTAGGATACTGAGAGGTAAATACCTTTAACTGTTTTACTATTATAAGGCTTTGTGTACTACAGAGCTTTGTCAGCCTTTAGGGTTTTCCAGAAACTCTAATTTTGTAATTAAGCTATAATCATACTATTAAACATGGCAAATTTACTGTTCATTTTCTTCTGTGTTAAGTTACCAAAACTTTACAGATTGTCAATGCCAATACAATTTAATCTGTTAAATATGTTTTTCTAAATGCCCAGTCCAGGTTCATGGTGTAGAAGGACAAAGCCCTGACTTTGATTCAGATGACCCAAGGTAAATAGTTGTTCAGGTATTGGAGGATCTGTGTGGAGGAGGGTGGGAGTGAGTACATGGCCATTAGCGTGGCCATCCTGTTGGGAGAAAAGTGGTCCATCATTTTACAGTGCTGGATCCTGCTGGAGTACAGGTAGCTGGCATGCAGCGTATTGACCAGGGAGGTGTGTGTGTGTCTCTCCACATTTTCTTTTGAACAAAGTGGGACATTTTTGTAGAAATTTCAGATTTGTACAGGACAGACTACACCCACAGTTAATAGAGACAATTGAACTTCACTTTATCTGCTGCACAATTTTAGTTGTTCTTAATTTATCATATGTTAAGGTGTATTAGGTACAGTCATGGTTTTCTGCAACCGTTAGAGAAAAGTTAGTTTTTCATGTCTAGAAATTGCTGGATTTCTACAATTTCTATTGTTTTTTTTTTTTTTTTTTTTTACAGAACACAACTGTCCAAGTAGGGCACATCTTCCAGAAAGAGGGACAGATGGTTTCCCTAATCGCAAGACGTTTTGTTCATGTAGTATAGATTTCACATCACCTGAAAACCTGGTCTACAGCATGACTCTTCCTCTGTTCTGTGGAGCAATATGCAAACCACACTCATTTAAATAGTTATGTAGACCAGGCTTCCAGCACCTCTTGGGTTTATAAAGTACTTGTCACATTTTATGATTACATTTGATTCATTTTTATAAGTAATGATAATATTTTATTTAAAAATTATCTGAGTTCCTAGCTAGCTTGAGATTCTGATTTTTTTACATTCATATGTTAGTATTAGGCTAACTGCTTTTGTGAGCCATTTTAAGCCTAGTCAATTACCCCTTGTGAGAATCAAAACCTGCACCGCCTGTCTCTAAGGTAAACACCTTAACCATTATGCCAGCTTCCCTATCTCAGGTTATGTCATGCTGTGATTCTCTAATATTGAAAGCATCTTCACTGGAAACTTCCATATTGTTCTAAAAGGTCACCTTTTGCATAAAGGGATTTTTAAATCAAATCTGTATACATGGCTTCTGGCAAGGCTTTCCTCCTAGCAGAAATAATCACTGCTGGAACAACTTTTTTTTTCCCAAGTGACTCATTTTAGAAGCAGGGGGCCACACTGCTTCACAAATCTTTAGTCAGTAGATGTGAATTATTTCAGCGTAAATTCCATGAATGATTTAGTAACGGTGGCCTGCAAAGAACATTTCAGAATGTATTGTGCATGGAAGGATTTCTGTTCTCCTATGAGATGGTATCTTAACAAAGCTGTGCCTTATGCCACTTAGGACTGTTGCAGTTAAATGCAACCAATGTAACCAGATGTCCACCAGATCTGTAGACATTATAGAAGACATTCAGTTTTTTGATGGTTCATACAAAGGTAGTTGTCTTCCCGAGTGGTGGATGTATTACATAACCATTTATATCAGAAGTGTGGTTTGTTGGAGGCTCTCTGTACTTTGTGTACATCTCAAAACTCTGGAAAAAATGCAAATTCAACTAAAGCTTGCATTTGTGGGAGTACATTCAAATTAAAAGCATTCAAACCCAAATTAAAGCAACATCTAGGCAACTCTTATGTTTATGATCCACACCTGGATAAGGTTAATGCTTGTTGACAGTTCTTAGTCCATACATCTTCCAACTCAGGCAGCTTATTCTAAACTTACAAACAAGTAGAAAAGTCAAATTATTTCCTTCCCATACCCCAAAACACTGACTTTCTCTTTTCTTCTCTTGACACCCTCCTCCATTTGCCACCTTCTTTTTCCTGTATATCTTGTATTCCAAATATATTCCCCCTTTCTCCATTCTCTCCACCCTTCTAATTTCTTCCTATCCTTTCAAACGTCAATATTCCTACTGGTTCTGTCTCAGCTCTGGTTGCCTGCATTCTCTTTCTTGGCCTGAAGTATCTTTCTTAATACTTCATTATCTAAATACCAGTGAGAAGCATATGATACATGAGTTGTAATGGATTTGGTATATAGATTTATGTTTCTGAAATGTGCTATATATATTCTAAACATATCCTGTACTACACTGTACTCATGGTGTATTGTATCTGTTATAGATTCATATTCTTTTTCACTAGAATATCTGCTATAATGTCTGCTTTCTGCTTAAGAATAATATATGTGTACTTTTGGAATGTCATTGAATCTGTTTGGGGCTTTTCTTCCTGAGTCTCTACTGAAAAGGCCTTCTGGTGGGTCAGGATAACCTGGTCAACAAATGCAAAGCAATAAATAAATACATTAGGAGAATCTGAATCATTGGATATTTTTCTTTTCCCTTTTTTGTAAGAAAGCATTTTTAACACCTTTATTAAATTGTCATTTAAGACATAGACAAGCTTACATTAATGCAAAAGAAAACAGACCATATTAACATTTCTTCATTTACATACATTATAAGTTTGTATGCTTTCTTTCTTTATAATTATCATCAGTCCAAAATTGCTCAATTCCTGCCTTCCCTTAAACCTCACTCCTCCTTCTCCTGAGCATTATTCTGCATGTATTGTTCCCACAATTTCTGTTTATTTCTATGTAATTTTCTCCTTCTTTTTCTAAGGATCCCTCTTCCACTTCTTTTATCCCTTTTACAATATTCAGTACTTCAAATACATTTATTTAGACTTTGATTTCCATTTTCTAGTAATTGCTTTTTTGACAGACAACAGAATTAACTTAACCAAGCCTTAGTATGCCTAGGCAATTCGGATCCTGTGCACCAGCTCAATGTAATCATGTTCTTAGTTACAGATATTTGCTCACCCAATATTTCTGACAAGAGTATTCGGTAGGGAATTTTTTAAATCTGCCAACTCATTACACTCCCAAAATATATGCTTCCAGGTGTTTCTTTCTTCCCCATCACACTGCCAATGTTTGCTATTTACCTGTGGAAAATGTCTTTAAAGTCTGCTTAGGGTACAAAAATACCCATGCAATCACTTCCAAGCAAAAATCCTGACCTTTCTGGACTGTATTGCATATCTGGGAACCATACACATGTCGTCCAATTGTTCCCTTATAAATTGCTTTTCCAGTCTCCCAATCTTTTCTAATCTCCTACGATTGATTCTTGTAGTTATTGTGCAATATTTTATATACCCTGCTCATCATTCATTTTTCAACAGCAGCCTGTTTTCTATATTCAGCTGAAAATTCTACCAGAGTGGGTCTTTCACTTAGGATTCCTCTATCCCTTTCTGTTTGCCTATACTTTGATTTCAGTCCTTGGTAGGGAAGGCAGTGTCTAGCCTTTTTTTCCAAATGTCTTCTTCACCTCATCCCACTCTATTAAATTTCCCTCTCTAGTTATTTTTTCCCATTGTCTTACTTCCTTTGGCAGTTTTCTGCAGTACATTCCAGCATCCTCTTCCATATTTTCTGTACCCCTACTTTCAGTCACACCTATTGTCAAAATCTCCTTTCTCCATTCTTATGTTGGCCTAGTTCTTAGAATACCTTTTGCTACTTTATTAATATAATATTCTGTATGATTGTTCTTCTTCTTAATAATGTGTATCCAAAATTCCACTCTTTCCTTACTTCTTGACCTTCACCCTATTTCATCATCATCATCATCATCCTTTTCCACTTTGAATTGTATCCTTCTGTTTGTGTTATGTATATGAACCTTAAGTGTGTAGCTCTAAAGTATTCCTTTGACTCAGGTAATCCTAAACCAACTTGTTCTATTGGAAAGATCAACGTATTCCACTTAATTCCTGCCCTCTTCCCCTCACAGATGAGGCCCACATCTTCTCCCCTGGTTGATAAAAATATGCCTGACCTGTATATAAAACTAAGGGGGCTAAAACATTTTCATCACTTTCGTCTTACTATCCATATCTGTAAACAAGAGCTTCCAGTTTCTCAGCTTTTGTATTGTCTTTGGTTTAGCCTCTTTCCACATATCCTTGGCTATCATAACAGAGCCTTTTTAAAACATACTCCTAAATACTTTGTCTTATCATTTCCTCAAAAATGTGGGTATTGCTGAACCTATTTGTTGGTGGGTGAATAATTTATGGCTGTAGGCTATGTTTTATCTTCATTCATTTTTTTTCTGAAAAGACTTGAAACTGTCTCAAAATGTTCCACAACACTGAGATGTCTTTTTGTGGATTTATCAGGTACAAAGTAATACCATCTACAAATAAAGACAACTTTTCTTGATTATCATACCAGTTATATGCTTGAATTTCTGAGTCCCTTGTTTTCTATTCCAATGGCCCTAAATGTAAAGCAAATAGCAAAGGGGAAAGGCGACATCCCTGCCTAGTCCTGTGTTCAAACAAAACTTATCAGAGTGGAACCTTCCCATTTTAATTCTTGCATCTGATCCTTCATGTCTTCCTAACTGACCTTATTATTGTATGAGGGAATGCAAATGCTTCCATTGCAGTACTCATAAAATCCCAGCTTACTCTGTCAAATGTTTTCTCTGCATCAAGACCCACCAACAACAGTGGCATTTTCTTACATTTTGCATCCCTCTGAATTGTCATTGTTCTGTTAATGCTGTCAAATATTTCCCTCCCCTCCACACAACCACATTAATCCATATCTTTCAATTTTGGCAACACATTTGCCATTCATTTCACTATTATAGACATAAACACTTTAAATCATGGTTTACATTTGAAATGGGGCTGTTTGAAGCTGTGTCTGATGGATCTTTCCCATCCTGAAGTAACACAGCCACCACAACTTTTTCCAAGATGTTGATACTTCCCCTCTTTTTAAAATACTGTTAAACAACATTTCCCAGATCTTTGTCACTAGCTTCCAAACTTCCACAAGAATGCCATCTGTTTCTGGAGACTTTATTGCAGATTGATTATACATTATAGTTTTTATCTTGTCTCCTCCTTTCTTAACAGTTAGTTGTTGAGACTGATAACCTATATACTTGGTATAATTTAGTCTCCCATAAATATTTCCATTTGTGCTTTTTCTTGATTTTCACATTTTTCTGCTTTACAAAATTTCCAAAGTATCTATTACCTGTACAGAGTCTGTGGTTATTTTTCCTTTGCAGTCTTCTTAAGTATGGCAACAACTGTTTCCACTTTATGTTGCCTAAGTCATTGTGCTAAAATCTTTGTGGTCTGTAATTGTTATCAAAAATAGCTGCGTAACTGCAGTCTTTTAAAACTCATGCATATTGTCCAAATACTCCCTTATTTTTCTTTAGCACTCTGCAGTTGTACCTCTTTTTGTCCCGTGAGATTCTCCTTATTCTGCAGAATTTTAAACATTGTCAGTTATCTAAATAATTCCTCTTACTTCTTAACCATATTTCTTTTTCCATTTTTGTTTTATACCACTCACTAGTTATTACATCTGAAGAGTTTTCTACCTTCTGTAATAACTCTGGAATAATTTCCACTACCCATTCTTTAAATTCTTCTCTTTTTAGCAGGTAGGTGGGAAAGCACCAGTGTTTCATTTTTACTTCATTACCCTGCATTTTTATCTTAGTTTTTATCAGTGCATGATCTGAAATGTTTATTTAATTTGTGTTGAAGCTTTCAATGAAATGCAGATGCTCCTGTGAATATAATTTCTATCAATCTAGTTCAATTATTGCACTGTGGGGGGAATAATTTATAAATTCTGTTTGAGTTGCTTCTACTGAATTCATATATTCCATACCAAATGTTTCATATATTTCTTCAGAAGTCTACCATCTTTTGTTATATTTTCCCTTTTAGGTCTGCCAGATACATCCTCAGTGTCGCAAATCAACTTTCAGTGAGCTGATTATTTCTCCCAACATTTTCTTAAGCTCCATATTAACAGTTTTTGATGGAATATAAATACACACCAATATAGTCCCCCCTCCCTTGCCAATATCCCCTTGTGACATCCCCTCTCTGGGCTAGTAGTCAAGGAGCCTGAATCGTCAGCACTGACACTGTAGAGGGAGGTTCACGTGGAACAAAAATAGATACATACAGTATTTCCAGATGCAGCTCTCTACATCAAGCTCAGTTTCCCTTAAGAACACAAAGGAAACACAATCAGTCTGGGGTCTGGATTTCTCTCTTTGTCTCCCTCCAGGTCCCCAATAAGAATCCCCACTGGCACAGCTATAGAGATGAGTCCTTAGCCAAGTGTCCAATTCAAGTCCTCCAATACCCTCTCTGTGAAACCAGTGCTTCATGTCACTGCTCCAAGTAGCTGACACACACACTCTTTGAGATTTGATTTTCACACACACACACACACACACACACACACACACACACACACACACACACACACACACACACACACACACACACACACACACACACACACACACACACACACACACACACACACACACACACACACACACACACACACACACACACACAAACCTGGGAAAGGCTGGCACACATTTACTAGCTATGCCCCCTTCTGCCCAGACTATAAGGTAATTACTGCCACCAGACACTCCAAAGCCAGCTACTCTAAAGTTCTTACAAGGGTACCCAATTATACTGAGTGAAGTCAATATTAGTACAAATGGTAGTGTTTTGACCAATGCAGTAAGGCTTTCAGGATTGGCCACAGAGTCACCAAATAGATATGAGTACTCTCAAAGGTTAAAATATTCTCTAAATGCCAGCCACAATGAGAAGTTTAAATATATTTGATAGATAATAAAAGAACATGAAAATACTCAATATCAATTTACAATAAACGCCACAGTTTCAGTCAAAGGAAATATTAAAAATAACACAGGTGGGCAGGTTCACACAGTTACAAAAAAACAATACTTAACTAATCTCACTATATTTTCCTGACTGATCTAAAGGATTATTATTCCCTGGTTACTTACTAGAGGAAGGCAAGATGAAGTAGGTGAGAGATCCTTCTTTGTCAGGTTACCAAAAAACAGACAACCATGAGACTTCAGTCTCTCTAGTATTAAATATTATTTGTAGGGTTGGATTACAGAATGACATAGCATACATCTGGTCGTCTGACTTCTGGCTCCCATGCAAACCTCCCATTGCTAGAAACTGCCAGGATTTAGCACCTATGTCTCAATAACACACACACACACACCCACACACACACACACACACACACACACACACACACACACACACACACACACACACACACACACACACACACACACACACACACACACACACACACACACACAAACCTGGGAAAGGCTGGCACACATTTATTAGCCATGCCCCCTTCTGCCCAGACTATAAGGTAATTACTGCCACCAGACACTCCAAAGCCAGCTACTCTAAAGTTCTTACAAGGGTACCCAATTATACTGAGTGAAGTCAATATTAGTACAAATGGTAGTGTTTTGACCAATGCAGTAAGGCTTTCAGGATTGGCCACAGAGTCACCAAATAGATATGAGTACTCTCAAAGGTTAAAATATTCTCTAAAGGCCAGCCACAATGAAAAGTTTAAATATATTTGATAGATAATAAAAGAACATGAAAATACTCAATATCTATTTGCAATAAATGCCACAGTTTCAGTCAAAGGAAATATTAAAAATAACACAGGTGGGCAGGTTCACACAGTTACAAAAAAACAATACTTAACTAATCTCACTATATTTTCCTGACTGATCTAAAGGATTATTATTCCCTGGTTACTTACTAGAGGAAGGCAAGATGAAGTAGGTGAGAGATCCTTCTTTGTCAGGTTACCAAAAAACAGACAACCATGAGACTTCAGTCTCACTAGTATTAAATATCATTTGTAGTGATGGATTACAGAATGACATAGCATACATCTGGTCGTCTGACTTCTGGCTCCCATGCAAACCTCCCATTGCTAGAAACTGCCAGGATTTAGCACCTATGTCTCAATAACACACACACACACGCACACACGCACACACACACACACACACACACACACACACACACACACACACACACACACACACACACACACACACACACACACACACACACAAACCTGGGAAAGGCTGGCACACATTTATTAGCCATGCCCCCTTCTGCCCAGACTATAAGGTAATTACTGCCACCAGACACTCCAAAGCCAGCTACTCTAAAGTTCTTACAAGGGTACCCAATTATACTGAGTGAAGTCAATATTAGTACAAATGGTAGTGTTTTGACCAATGCAGTAAGGCTTTCAGGATTGGCCACAGAGTCACCAAATAGATATGAGTACTCTCAAAGGTTAAAATATTCTCTAAAGGCCAGCCACAATGAAAAGTTGAAATATATTTGATAGATAATAAAAGAACATGAAAATACTCAATATCTATTTGCAATAAACGCCACAGTTTCAGTCAAAGGAAATATTAAAAATAACACAGGTGGACAGGTTCACACAGTTACAGAAAAACAATACTTAACTAATCTCACTATATTTTCCTGACTGATCTAAAGGATTATTATTCCCTGGTTACTTACTAGAGGAAGGCAAGATGAAGTAGGTGAGAGATCCTTCTTTGTCAGGTTACCAAAAAACAGACAACCATGAGACTTCAGTCTCACTAGTATTAAATATCATTTGTAGTGATGGATTACAGAATGACATAACATACATCTGGTCGTCTGACTTCTGGCTCCCATGCAAACCTCCCATTGCTAGAAACTGCCAGGATTTAGCACCTATGTCTCAATAACACACACAGACACACACACATACACACACACACACACACACACACACACACACACACACACACACACACACACACACACACACACACACACACACACAGAGCCTTGCTAATACCTGCTGCAGCTCTTGGAAGTCATAAAACCATAAAACACTTCCACTTTCCTATAGGAGCTTCTTACAGATGCTGTGTCTCTGGCTTCATTCAAAACTGTGAGAGAACATATTTATGGCCTAGGCCCAGTAATTTAATTTCTTACTGTTTTAAAGTTTGAGATTAACCTCGTCTGTTCCAATATCCTCTGTTAAATCAGGTCTATATCATGTACTTGAAACGTGAAATAAATGACAAATCCACAAAAGCAGCCAAAAAGAACGCTAAATCGCAAAACAAACTCCAAAAGTAAAAAGCATTGACAGACACAGCACAAAGGTAAAACCAGGATTTATTTCGACACGAATCACTACAAAATTCCACCACAAGTGAGCACTTTCATCTCCTAACATCGGAGATTTCTTCAGACTGGTGGTGAAGCAAAAGCAATACACTTATATATCATTCTAAAATCAATTAAAACATCAATTGAAACATAATTAACCCATAAATTGGAATTACTTAATTAAAAAGACAAGAATACTAAAGCTAAAGCTTAAGCCCCTTTCTTTTTAGATACATAATGAATTCTTCTCTATTGTTTAGTCCAGGGTAAAAACATGCATTTAATCTGACTTGCCAGCAGTATTCAAGCCAACCCAGCTCTACTACAATGTTAATATTTATAACTTTGGGATGAATTGCATCAATAACTAAGCATTTAAAATTATTTTTGCATTTGCTATCTATATAATGTTTAGCCATTGCATTTTTTGCATCCCCTCTACCTATTGCATAGTGATGCTCATATATCCTTCTATATAATTCTCTACTTGTTCTACCAATATAGAAGCACATGCATTCTAAACATTCTAATAAATAAACTACATTTTTGGACTTACAAGTAAATTTGCCCGGAACCTTAACTATAGTTTTGCCTAATAATATTTCATTACTTTCTGTGTATAAAATTGACAATAATTACAATTGAAACATTTAAACATGCCTTTTCTTTCTTCCATTACCTTACATTTATTTAACTTAGTTTAAAAAAAATCTTTAAAATTCTTAGCTCTCTTCTGCACAAATCTGTGTTCATCTCCTAATTTCTGTAGGAGATCCTTATTACTTTTGAAGATGGCCCAATTATTTCTAATGATGTTCTTGATCTCATAAGAATCGATGCTATTTTGTACTGCTAAAGCTGTCATGAAGTCCATACTATGTTCTGTATGGGCTTCAATTGTTTCTTTTAAGAACTTGTTCATTCATAATTTTATTTAACATATGTTCAGGATATCCTCTATTACTCATCTTTTTACAAAAACTATTTGCTTCTTTATAAAAAATGTCTTCATCGTTTGTTAGACTACTAATTCTATTGATCTGGCCTTTAACAATATTCCATTTTGTCTTCTTAGGATGTAAACTCGAGTAATGTAAGTACATATTATTTTGGCACTCTTTTTTATAAATCTTTGAAACTAATCTACCATCCTTCTTATAAATAGTAAGATCCAAAAAATTGATTTTTTCTTTACTATAAGTATGAGTAAATTTGATATATGAACAGATATTATTAATATAATTTAAGAATGCTTCTAGTTCTTCCACAGAACCGTTCCAAATTATAAGAATGTCATCAATAAATCTCAGCATTTTTGTGACATTCTTTGCAAACTACTTCCAAAAATATTGGCCATCTCCCATCCTTGCATAAATAAATTGGCATAACTGGGTGCTAAGGCTGCACCCATAGCCACCCCATTGACTTGTACAAACAATTCATCATAAAATTCTAAAAAGTTATATGATAAAACTAAATCTATCATTTCCATGAGCAAACTTACAGTATTTGTAGAAAATGCTTTGGATTGCAACAATCCCATTCTGACCATTTCCATCCCTTCTTTGTTGGGGATCATAGTATAAAGAGAATTTATATCAAGAGTTACTAATATATCTGTAACAGAGACTTGTAATTCATTTTGTTTCTTTATACAATCATAGCTGTCCTTTATGTATGTTATACCATTTGGTACTACTTTTTGTAGGTGTTTGTCCACAGAAATAGACATACCCTCAGTCTTGCTGTTCTTACTAACAACTATTGGTCTTAATGGAGGGCAGTCAATATTTTTGTGGATTTTTGGTATACCAAAAATTCTGCTAATTTTGGGGTTATTATTGGTAATGTACCACTTTATCTTGTCATCAATTCTTCCAGCATAAAACCACTCTGTTATACAAGAATCTATCAAGGAGAACCCTTTTCTAACCTCATTCATATTAACTGGTTTACAGAAACTAAAATCTGATAATAATTCCTTCATTTCAGTTTCATAATCTTGTCTTCCCATTAAAAGACAAGATTATGAAACTAAAATGAAGGAATTATTATCAGATTTTAGTTTCAGAGTGGTTTTATGCTGGAAGAATTGATGACAAGATAAAGTGGAACATTACCAATAATAACCCCAAAATTAGCAGAATTTTTGGTATACCAAAAATCCACAAATTATTGACTGCCCTCCATTAAGAACAATAGTTGTTAGTAAGAACAGCAAGACTGAGGGTATGTCTATTTTTGTGGACAAACACCTACAAAAAGTAGTACCAAATGGTATAACATACATAAAGGACAGCTATGATTGTATAAAGAAACTAAATGAATTACAAGTCTCTGTTACAGATATATTATGCCAATTTATTTATGCAAGGATGGGAGATGGCCAATATTTTTGGAAGAATTTTTGCAAAGAATGTCACAAAAATGCTGAGATTTATTGATGACATTCTTATAATTTGGAACGGTTCTGTGGAAGAACTAGAAGCATTCTTAAATTATATTAATAATATCTGTCCATATATCAAATTTACTCATACTTATAGTAAAGAAAAAAATCAATTTTTTGGATCTTACTGTTCATAAGAAGGATGGTAGATTAGTTTCAAAGATTTATAAAAAAGAGTGCCAGAATAATATGTACTTACATTACTCGAGTTTACATCCTAAGAAGACAAAATGGAATATTGTTAAAGGCCAGATCAATAGAATTAGTAGTCTAACAAACGATGAAGACATTTTTTATAAAGAAGCAAATAGTTTTTGTAAAAAGATGAGTAATAGAGGATATCCTGAACATATGTTAAATAAAATTATGAATGAAGAAGTTCTTAAAAGAAACAATGTGATGATAGATGAAGCCCATACAGAACATAGTATGGACTTCATGACAGCTTTAGCAGTATAAAATAGCATTGATTCTTATGAGATCAAGAACATCATTAGAAATAATTGGGCCATCTTCAAAGGTAATAAGGATCTCCTACAGAAATTAGGAGATGAACCCAGATTTGTGCAGAAGAGAGCTAAGAATTTTAAAGATTTTTTTCAAACTAAGTTAAATAAATGTAAGGTAATAGAAGAAAGAAAAGGCATGTTTAAATGTTTCAATTGTAATTATTGTCAATTTTTATACACAGAAAGTAATGAAATATTATTAGGAAAAACTATAGTTAAGGTTCCGGGCAAATTTACTTGTAAGTCCAAAAATGTAGTTTATTTATTAGTATGTTTAGAATGCATGTGCTTCTATATTGGCAGAACAAGTAGAGAATTATATAGAAGGATATATGAGCATCACTATGCAATAGGTAGAGGGGATGCAAAAAATGCAATGGCTAAACATTATATAGATAGCAAATGCAAAAATAATTTTAAATGCTTAGTTATTGATGCAATTCATCCCAAAGTTATAAATATTAACATTGAAGAAGAGTTGGGTTGGCTTGAATACTGCTGGCAAGTCAGACTAAATGCATGTTTTTACCCTGGACTAAACAATAGAGAAGAATTCATTATGTATCTAAAAAGAAAGGGGCTTAAGCATTAGCTTTAGTATTCTTGTCTTTTTAATTAACTAATTCCAATCTATGGGTTAATTATGTTTCAATTGATGTTTTAATTGATTTTAGAATGATATATAAGTGTATTGCTTTTGCTTCACCACCAGTCTGAAGAAATCTCCGATGTTAGGAGATGAAAGCGCTCACTTGTGGTGGAATTTTGGAGTGATTCGTGTCTGGAATAAATCCTGGTTTTACCTTTGAGCTGTGTCTGTCAATGCTTTTTACTTTTGGAGTTTGTTTTCCGATTTAGCATTCTTTTTGGCTTCTTTTGTGGATTTGTGCTTTTCATTGCAGTTTTGACAGGCATGGAGAGAGGTGCAGCCTCGAAAGGCTCTACAGGTTTCACAACTGTTTCCGCCGGTTGTGTTTTGAATGACACACCGAGCGGTTCATTTATAATTAATGAAGAAGGTATGGTCAATACTGTGAATAAACTGTCTAAAAAAACTGTGGTTAATAACAATGAAGAAGACATCCTAAAGGGATGTTTAGCTCCACTGTTTAACCCTTTTACAAACTGTGACAATAATGGTGTACAGCCGGAAATGAGTATGAGTGCCGGCGTTAATATTAAAGAGCTGTTTAATGGGCTGGAGAAAGATCTTACTACAGTAAAACGCCTACAATGGGACAATTTGTTTTTTGAAAACAGCTTGAAAGCCCAACAAGTACCAAAGAGGCTAAGGGTTAAAAATTTACCAGCAGGAAAAGACCTGCCGAAGGAGTTTACTGATAAATGGTTGAACATAAACCAAAGGGCGGGTTTACAATATATGGAGCTATTATATGAAGCCAATACCATCAAATTACAAGAATTAACTGTTAGAATTAGAGAAAACCATGGAATTTTGAAAGACAACACCTCCAGAGACAATTTTGGTAGCAAAATGGAGCAAATTCAAGAAAAATTGCACAAGTTGAATGATGGGCTATGTCAAAGAAAAAGAAAAAAGTTTTTTAGAGACAAGAATGAATATGCTAATGGTACGGCTTCAGCATATGGGCTGAGGCTTGAAACAAGTGTTAACAAAAATGGTCAAAATGAGTTTGATATGGGAAATAAAGCTGCTGGAGAAGATACAAGTTTATTAAGGAGGTCGGAAAGACTTGGAAACAAAAATCAGATTACAACAGTGGCGGAGGTCCATGCCAATATGGCAGGGGAAATAATACAACATGCAAATGAACAAGTAGTTAAAGCCAAAACCAAAGATAATTTTAGGAATAAAACTAATGAAATACAACATAAAGCGAATGAGAATAAGCAGATTATTGGAGTATATCAAAGAGTTGACAAAATAAAACTTGGGCCCAAGTGACAGCAGATGGCTATAAAGATAAGCCTTATTATAATAAACAACAACAGCAAAAAAACTGGGGGGGCAGAAAAGTTCCAAAGAAGAACTGGAATTACCATCAAAAACAGTGGAAGAGTGGAAGACATAAATAATGTGAATTTCAAAATTGTTAATCTGTGTGAGAAAAATATCTCCTATGAAGAATGTTGTGTGCTGAGCAAAGGATGGAATTTTGCCCCTGCACAAAGGGTTGACAAACTTACTATGATTAATGAATTAGGAGACTATGTTAGAAAGTTAAATTTCAGACTTCTTTTCGGAAGTCAGAAATTCAATAGCTGTGATTTTTATAAACCAAGCTGCTATAATCCACCTCTGTGTAAAGAATTAGAAATGTTCTTGAATGTTTGCGAAATGCAATTGTTAGAAATGTTAGATAATGATTCTAAATTTAAATATTACAATTTAACAGAAGGAGAAAAAGAGTGTTTTGATGCTCTGTTAAAAGATGAAAACATCTTAATTTTTAAAGCAGATAAAGGAGGGGCAATGGTTTTAATGGGAAGACAAGATTATGAAACTAAAATGAAGGAATTATTATCGGATTTTAGTTTCTATAAACCAGTTAATATGAATGAGGTTAGAAAAGGGTTCTCCTTGATAGATTCTTGTATAACAGAGTGGTTTTATGCTGGAAGAATTGATGACAAGATAAAGTGGAACATTACCAATAATAACCCCAAAATTAGCAGAATTTTTGGTATACCAAAAATCCACAAAAATATTGACTGCCCTCCATTAAGACCAATAGTTGTTAGTAAGAACAGCAAGACTGAGGGTATGTCTATTTTTGTGGACAAACACCTACAAAAAGTAGTACCAAATGGTATAACATACATAAAGGACAGCTATGATTGTATAAAGAAACTAAATGAATTACAAGTCTCTGTTACAGATATATTAGTAACTCTTGATATAAATTCTCTTTATACTATGATCCCCAACAAAGAAGGGATGGAAATGGTCAGAATGGGATTGTTGCAATCCAAAGCATTTTCTACAAATACTGTAAGTTTGCTCATGGAAATGATAGATTTAGTTTTATCATATAACTTTTTAGAATTTTATGATGAATTGTTTGTACAAGTCAATGGGGTGGCTATAGGTGCAGCCTTAGCACCCAGTTATACCAATTTATTTATGCAAGGATGGGAGATGGCCAATATTTTTGGAAGTATTTTTGCAAAGAATGTCACAAAAATGCTGAGATTTATTGATGACATTCTTATAATTTGGAATGGTTCTGTGGAAGAACTAGAAGCATTCTTAAATTATATTAATAATATCTGTTCATATATCAAATTTACTCATACTTATAGTAAAGAAAAAATCAATTTTTTGGATCTTACTATTTATAAGAAGGATGGTAGATTAGTTTCAAAGATTTATAAAAAAAGAGTGCCAAAATAATATGTACTTACATTACTCGAGTTTACATCCTAAGAAGACAAAATGGAATATTATTAAAGGCCAGATCAATAGAATTAGTAGTCTAACAAACGATGAAGACATTTTTTATAAAGAAGCAAATAGTTTTTGTAAAAAGATGAGTAATAGAGGATATCCTGAACATATGTTAAATAAAATTATGAATGAAGAAGTTCTTAAAAGAAACAATGTGATGATAGATGAAGCCCATACAGAACATAGTATGGACTTCACAACAGCTTTAGCAGTACAAAATAGCATCGATTCTTATGAGATCAAGAACATCATTAGAAATAATTGGGCCATCTTCAAAGGTAATAAGGATCTCCTACAGAAATTAGGAGATGAACCCAGATTTGTGCAGAAGAAAGCTAAGAATTTTAAAGATTTTTTTTAAACTAAGTTAAATAAATGTAAGGTAATGGAAGAAAGAAAAGGCATGTTTAAATGTTTCAATTGTAATTATTGTCAATTTTTTATACACAGAAAGTAATGAAATATTATTAGGAAAAACTATAATTAAGGTTCCGGGCAAATTTACTTGTAAGTCCAAAAATGTAGTTTATTTATTAGTATGTTTAGAATGCATGTGCTTCTATATTGGTAGAACAAGTAGAAAATTATATAGAAGGATATATGAGCATTACTATGCAATAGGTAGAGGGGATGCAAAAAATGCAATGGCTAAACATTATATAGATAGCAAATGCAAAAATAATTTTAAATGCTTAGTTATTGATGCAATTCATCCCAAAGTTATAAATATTAACATTGAAGAAGAGTTGGGTTTTCTTGAATACTGCTGGCAAGTCAGATTAATTGCATGTTTTTACCCTGGACTAAATAGAGAGGAATTCATTATGTATCTAAAAAGAAAGGGGCTTAAGCATTAGCTTTAGTATTCTTGTCTTTTTAATTAACTAATTCCAATTTATGGGTTAATTATGTTTCAATTGATGTTTTAATTGATTTTAGAATGATATATAAGTGTATTGCTTTTGCTTCACCACCAGTCTGAAGAAATCTCTGATGTTAGGAGATGAAAGCGCTCACTTGTGGTGGAATTTTTGAGTGATTCGTGTCTGGAATAAATCCTGGTTTTACCTTTGTGCTGTGTCTGTCAACGCTTTTTACTTTTGGAGTGAAATAAATGACAACCATAAAATTGACACATCTACATCGAACACTGGTAAATACGAAATACCTAAAAGATGAAATTCAAAATATCGAATTACCATGGTTGGCCAACACAAACAGAATTACATTTCCTAATCATTTGCAATGATTAGGAAATGTAATTCCATTCATGTTGGCCAACCATGGTAATTCGGTATTTTGAATTTCGTCTTTTAGATGTTTCATATTTACCAGCGTTCGATGTAGATGTGTCGATCTTATGGTTGTTGGTTATGTCACGTTTTGAGCACATGATATAGACTCATTAAAACATATACATTTAAACAATTACAATAATGCATGTATATTTATTTTTCTGTCCAGCAGGGCACACTGTTGGTACATTTTAACACAAGCAGCATTACAAATATATTTTTCAACACAATGCATATATACAAATCAGTTTGATATTCCAATAACATATAATTCTTTAGTAAATTCCAGCTAGCTTTGCTGTCATATATTACACATCCAGTGCCCTACTTCTCCTGACATAGGTGACAATAACTCACATCGTCACATCTACCCTCCTTTGAAGACTCAATCTAGTTTTTCAAGTGACCCTTGAGAAACATTGCTTGAGAGGAATGTGCCTACCTGGGAATACATTAACCGATACCCTGTCTTTAAAGCCCTTCTGCCTTGGCATTGCTGTCCCCTCTACATTGCTGCACTGTCATATCATATGCCTGTACCCCTAGGCTCCACCATAGTAACTTGGCATTTTGCTGGCTGACTCACTGTAGCCATGGATCCCCCTCAGACTCCTCCTGCCTTCTACTACAAATACTTTGCACAAGGGCCTCAATCATGGTAAGGTTTCATCATGTTAACATGGTACAATTTGTGCCCCTATCTCCTGCCTAGCAGTTCTATCATGTAGTTAACATCACTGACCTTCCTCACCACTTTTAAGGGTCCCTTCCAAGTTGCCTGCAGCTTATTGCATCTGACAGGAATGAGAACCATAACCTGCTGTCCCACAGCTTAGTCTTGGGCTTGAGCATTCCTGTCATACCAGACATTTTTTTTGCTATTGGGCTCCTGCCAGGTTTTCCTGGACTAAGCTCATGAGATGTCTAAGCCTTGTACTGAGGTTCAGGACATAAACCACAACAGGCTCCTTGTGAGATTCACACTCACCTTCCCACTCATCATGAATCAAATGTAAAGGACTCCTCACCATATGCCCATACAGAAACCCAAAGGGTGAAAAACTTGAGGATTCCTAGGGTACCTCTCTGTATGCAAATAGCAAATGGAGAAAACATTTGTCCCACTCTCTGTTAAACTGGTGTGCAAATGCCTGTAGCATGGTCTTTAGTGTAGAGTTTAGCCTCTCCACAAGACAATTAGTCTGGGGATGTTAGGGGGGTGGTCTTTAGGTGCTACAACCCACAACGCTTCCACAGACAAACAAGTAGGTTTGAACCCAAGAGTATGCTGTGATACAGCAGGTTATGGTTTTCATTCCCATCAGATACACTAAGCTGCAGGCAGCTTGGGAGGGACCCTTCAAAGTGGTATGGAAGGTCAGTGATGTTAACTACACAGTAGAACTGCTACTAGGCAGGAGGCACGGGCACACATTGTACCATGTTAACATGATGAAGCTGTACTATGATATGGAGATCCTAGTGCTGAGTATTTGGAGTAGGTGGCAGGAGGAGGAGTCTGAGGAGGATCTATGATTACATAGAGCCAGCCAGCAAAATGGCAAGTCACTAAGGTGGAGCCTAGGGTTGCAGGAATATGACATGACAGCGCAGCACTGTAGTGGGGTCAGCAATGCCAATGCAGATGGGTTCTCAAGATAGGGTATGAGTTAATGTATTCCCAGACAGGCTCATTCCTGTGAAGCAGCATTTCTCAAGGGTCACTTGAAAAACTAGCTTGAGTCTTTTAAGGTGGAGATATGTGACAATGTGAGGTATTGCCAGCTATGCAAGGAGAAGTAGGACAGTGGATGTGTAACATATGCCAGCACAGCTATCTGGAATTTTGTAAATAATTATATATCATTTGTATATCAAACTGATTTGTACATGTACTGTGTTGAAAATGTATTTGTAATGTTGTTTGTGTTAAAAATGTACCAACAGTGAGTCCTGAATGTATTGTAACTGATTAAATGTATATATTTTAACTGAAGAAACTTGGAAGAGAAGACATTAATCTCAATCTAACTGACTTTGAAAAATATTCTGAAATTAAATTACTGGGTCTAGGCCATAAATATGTTATTTCGCAATTTTGAATGAAACCAGAGACACAATGTCTGTAAGAAGCATGTTTTGTTAGTCTCTGTAGGAAGATCAGAAGTGTTAAAATTGTTTTACAGTTTCCAGATGGTGCAATAAACTTTAGCAAAGCTCAGGATATGTATTGTAACACAGATATGTTAAATCCTGGCAGCTTCAAGCTAAGGGGGGTAGCATGTGAACCAGAAGTCAGATGACAAGATGTATGTGATGTTGTTTAGTAATCCATCACTGAAATGATATTTTAATACTAGGTGAGACTAAAGTCTCAGAGCACTCTGTTTTTGTAACCTTTCAAAGAAGGACCCCTGACCTACTTTATCTTGCTTTGCTCTAGTAAGTAAACCAGGGAATAGTAATTATTTTGATCAGTCAGGAAAATATAGTGAGATTAGTTAAGTACTGTTTTTCTCTGTCTGTGTGAATCTGTTCAGCTATGTTATTTTAATATTTCCTGCGATTGAAACTCTGGTTTATTGTAAATAGTTATTTAGTATTTTCATGTTCTTTTATGTATTATTAAATATATTTAAACTTTCCATTGTGACTAGTCCTTTAGAGAATATTTCAATCTCTGTGAGTACTTACATATATTTGGTGACAACTGTGGTCGCTCCTGAAAGCCTTGCTGTTTGTCAAACTATCACTCCTGAAAGCCTTGCTGTTTGCCAAACTACCATTTGTATTAATATTAATTTCATTCAGTGCAACTGGGTACCCTTGCAAGAGCCTTAGAGTAGCTGGCTTTGGAGTGGCTTGTGGCAGTATAACTACCCTATTGTCTGTGCAGAAGGGGCATAGCTAGTAAATCTGCATCACCCTTTCCCAGGTGCGTGTGTGTGTGTGTGTGTGTGTGTGTGTGTGTGTGTGTGTGTGTGTGTGTGTGTGTGTGTGTGTGTATGTGTGTGTGTATCAAATCTCAATGAATGTGTGTGTCAGCTGCTTGGTGCAGGGACATGAAGCACTGGTTTCACAGAGAAGTGGTGGAGGACTTGGCTTGGACACTCGGCTGAGGGCTCAACTCTATAGCTGTGCCAGTGGGGAGTCTTATTGGGGATCTGGAGAGAGAAAAGCCAGCCCCCAGACTGAGTGTGCTCCCTGTGTGCTCTTAACGGAAATTGTGCTTGATGCAGAGAGCTGTATCTGGAAATACTGGGTGTATCCATTTTTGTTCCATCTGAACATCTCTCTCCAGTGTCAGTGGTGAGGATTCAGGCTCCTTGATTACTGGCCCAGAGTGGGCATGATACAGTTCTCAGATGGGTAAATCACATAAAACTCTTGTCAACATACCTTGTATTCACTCAAAGGAAATACATAAGGTGGAAATGACATCAGGCATTCATAGGCACACAGTTTTTTTTTTTTTTCTTTTTGCTGAAGTTATGCAACAAGGACAATTTTGAGTATAGAGAAGAGACTGGATTTTATGAGAAGAAATCAGATGGATCAGCAAAATTGTTTCTTTTGTTTTAATGGCTGGGAATGGTGGCCCCATGAATAGGTACAGTTTTGTCTGATTATAAGATTTTGTTTGGATGTATATTTTTGATGTTGTGGTTGCCACAAGGTTATCTTGTTTTGTGTAACAAATTCTGGGGTGTTCCATTTGACTGAATTCCTTTCTTCATGTTGTGGTTAGGGTTTGATTTAAGTCAGCCTCATCACAAATGCTTCTTAAAATAAATTATTTTTTGACCTGTTCTTCCAAATGCCATTCAGAGTTTAATTTAAAAACAACCCCTATGGTGAAATACCTTAATGAATACATTATACAACAATGACTTAGTGCTTATAAGATGTGTATGTTGCTTACTTAAGCATACTAGTAAACAGCTTGGGAGAACCATTAGAAAGATCAAAGCTGTACATAAAGTAAAAAACAGTTGCTAAAACCAGCTATGTCAGAAAGCTAAGAACTGATACCCAGCAATGGTCAGGGATAGTCCACAATAACATTCTGACCCCAAAAAAGTTAATATATTAGGCAACAAATTTAGTGCAAATTTTACTCTACTCATAGTTATCACTGTTACATAGATTCCACATTTACTGCCATACTATTTAATTACTGTGGAACAGGTCCTGTCATCTTTCTCAAAAGCTAAGTACACCTCATGCATGGGTCCAGATAACATACCAGATTGCCTGATTATCAGTACCAAATGTAGCCTATCGGAACCCATACTTAACCTCTGTAAATCTAAGCTTCTCCTCAGGATATAATCCCAAAGCCTGGAAAGACAGTAAAATTCCATTGCACAAGGCTGGCCTAACAACAGACCCTGGTAACTATAGACCTATTTGAATCACTAGCCTCATATATAAAGTTATGGAATTTATTATCTCAGACCTTATTAGTCTGGGCATTGAACAGCTGTTATCCCTGGACCCTCATCAATTCAGCTTTGAAAAGGGAAGATAATGCCTCTTTAACGTTATTCATTTCTTTGAAAAAGTCACCAAACCAGTAGACAGTGGTTACACAGTACATACAGTACATCTGTACCTGACCAAGGCCTTTGACACTATTATTATTCCCCATGCAAGCAAACGTGTCAATCTGAATATAAATCCTTATGTTGTGGGGTGGATATCTAACTGGTTGCTGGGCAGAACACATTCAGTAAGAGTTGCATATTTGAGAGCAAAAAGTTACCAGTGGTATACCACAGGGCTGACTGCTGGGCCTTCTATTTGGCATCTTTTTCTCAAGTCTTCAGGCCAGCACTTCTGGCCTATGGTTATCCAAGTCTGCAAATGACTGTAAATTGGGAGTTGTTATTCCGTCTTCAACTCAGTTACAATTGTTCAGACATAAATTAAATCATGAAAATGTAGTACATTTCATTTTGGCAAACAAACCATTTCCCACATATCATATAATTGACACTCCCCCTCCAGTCAGACACATTAAGAGGTCTAGGCATTTTTATTGATAATTCTTTATCTTTTGACCATTGTGTCTCTGCATTGGTTAGGAAAGCTTTCAGTCTGACTCATCTATTTTCCAAAGGTATCTCATCTAGATCCAAAGAAGTCTTAATTCCCCATTACTTTTATCCCATCACACACATTATTGAGTATTACTGTACCTCCTGGCATGTTTCTGTCTAAACATATCATTCAACTTGAAACACCTCAGAGATTCCTACCAAAAACGGTCAGTGGCCACAAAAATCTTAGTTATTAGGGCAGACTAGCAGCCTTCTCTCTGTACACAGTTTTTGTAGAGTCCTGTGGGGTCTAGCTTTTTGAGCCATGAAAGATCCGACCCTATTTTACCTTCTACTCCTTCTCAGAACAATTAGTTCCTCATATACAAAGCTAAAAGAACTAAGCTTTCATCAACACATGAATAAGACACATTGGCATGGTAGATTCGTATCTCAGAACAAACTTTACTACATGTCAAGCAAATACGTGCCCTTGCCACCTTCAAGGTAAATGTAGATAATTGGATGGGTAGCCTCAAATTCTTGTTTTTTGTTCTCTGTCTTGTACTTTCTTCTATGAGGCTAGAAGGAACTTTGGAATATAGACTATTGGCTAGGTCTGTGATAGCCTATAGAATAACTGCCTAGTACTTATCTATGAACTTATTAAAAAAAAAAGAACACTCGTAATCAAATTGCTAAACCTCTGGTTATTTAGAAATGGCATTTTCTATGGTTCCTGAAACTGCACATGGACTACATTAGTAATCCTGTTTGGCACATCCTTAAGCTGTGACTCTACCATAATGTCTTTCCTTCCTCCTGGAAATTATCCTTAGTCCTTCACCTCCCTAAATGTTACATTTCTACTACAGCCTTTGGCTACAGACCAATCTCTGTCCTGACCTGTTCGGCTGTTCTCCTGGAAAACTGGTGTACCAACAAGTGCGTCATTCTTTCCAGATGTCAGCATAACTTCCTTCCAGGTTGAAGTACTCGGCTTACTTTATTCTGCTTAGTTAACTGCCTTTCCAGCCATATGCAATGGTTTAATTATTGGTATTGCCTTGAGTCTTGGTTACAAGATCTTACAAAAACTGCATGGCTGTACAAATCTTTTTTTTTTTTATAAATTTGATTGTATATGCATCTATATAGTATCAACTTTTATGTCTCATTGTATTAACTTTTATTCAAAATTATTAAGATGGAGTAATGCTGCAAAGGGCTGGAGCCCTAATTGTGACCCAGGTGAGAGGGGTGGTCAGCAGCCCCAACGTTAGTGGAGGCAGGCAGGGAAAGAGATGAGTGAAGGGGTATGGTCTGTTCACCTTCACCACTCCTGGGGAGAGTAGTGTGCTGCAGGCACTTAGGGAGCACACAGAGAAGTTTAATTTTTCCTGTGGAGGCTAAGGAAAATCACTTCCTGTGCTTGAGGGAAGGGTTTGGGGCCGCTTGCTGGAAATGCTCCTTGCAGGCATGAGGGATGACTTGTACAGTCAAACCTTTGCAAGTCTTCCTTAAACAATTGCTAGTCTCCTTTCCAGTCCTTAGTTGAGTGCCCTTTCTGTCTGTCAGTCATTAGCACCTTTGCCAATTTGACCATTCCTTCCCCATCATGAGACAGTAAGAGCAAACAGTGCAAAAAAAAAAACAATGTTGTAATGCTTGTTCTTATAGTTATGTGGTGGTACCATGCCTTATTCCATGTGTTATAATTATGGTATTGGCTGTTTTCAATGTATTTTGCTGTCAGTTATTGTTCTTTATGTGGTTGTCTCCAGGTAGTGACTGACACAGATCCTTGGTGTAGTGCCACAGTAAGATTTAGGGGGCCTAGAGGGCATTGTGTCCTGCATGGGTGCTGTAGTGCTTACTAGTATAATTCAACTTGTGGTCTGTGTATTTTCATTAAACCGGTTTTCAGTGTTAGTGGTTTCCATCTTTCTGGATTTAAAAGTTGCATTTGGTAATACAGTTATTGACAAATTGACCTGTACCATTGTATTGTTTTTACAACTGATCTCTGCGGTACAAGTAAGTTCCACTGAGAGGATTAAGAGAGTTAGATCATGCAACTATATATTTACACTTGTTCTCACCTGTACTGGTTTACAGAAGGCAAAACTGCACTTTTCTGTTGTTTTGTGTTTCTGCCTTGTAACTGGATTCTGCACATATAATTCAAGCAAGGATAACATCATGGGAATCTGTTGTTATTAAGGGAATGAGTAATATTTGGCTTTCTTTCAGTATATTGTTACATTAAATGACATAACTTTGTGGCCTGTGTTGCATTTCAGCATTACCTATAAGGAGATCAAATTAAAGAAACGAACTGCACGCAAAATATTTTTGTAGACTTTGGTGTTATTACCACAATCTTCATTTGCATATTGTGTGGCAATTATCCACATCAAAGATTTTGCTTTGGATAACCACTTAAATGAGGCATTGTGACTACTAGGTACAGTGAATTTCTCTGTTCAGGTAAAATCATAGCTTATGTGGACTACTTTTTTTTTATTAACTGAGTAAGCCCACTGGCAATGTGTCCCTTTTTAGGGGCAACCCTGGAGCACTGTTTATCTAAGTGACTTGCTCTGAGTCACACAGTTTGCAAGTGGAGATTCAGACAATCAGAACCTTGGACTACTAACTAGATCAGGCTGATTACCAGTACATTTCATTAACCTTCTGAGCTAATATTCCTGACAAACCAGCCTTTTAAAATAACCAGTATTGCCAAAAGTCGATATCCAAACTCCCATCTGTTGAGGGTCACCATGGTGCAGGTAATTCTGAATACTTCTGGTTTCTAAAGAGGAGATTATTTATTTCATTGTGAAACACAGCTTACCTATAATTGGCTTTGAAGGGGTCTGTAAGTCGTATACATTCAAAGCATGTGTAATGATGCAGATTTTTTTTATTGCAACTTAGAGGAAAATGAATGTCCCCGATGTGTTCTTTGTAAAATTAGTAATGAGTGTTTCAGGTCTTGCAGCACATCAGTATATCAGACCTTCTTGTGGCAGGCATTGCTTCTTTTGAATGCTGTTCTCAGTGGTTTGTTTGTCATGCACACATCCAGGATGACTGACACAGGCGTACATTAAGCTCATAGAGTTCTGCAAATCTGTTTCACAGTTATGTGCATCTGTATTCACTGTTATTTTAATTGATTTTTAAGTGAATATAAAGCCATCTGTTACACAATTTAGCCCTGTTTTAGATCATTTAGTATGCACAGTTTATAAGATGCATTTAAAGCATGCAGTGTGTTTTTGCCATTAGTGGCTCAGGTGAAAAGGTAACCAACATGTCTGCATTATCAAATATTGGTTAATAGCTATGGCAGGTTTTCTTTTGGGAGGCTTCTGTTTTTGAGCATATGCCAAATGTTTTTTTTTTTTTTTTGTTGCATGCTATCCAAATCATTATTTGTTGAAGGTCACTAGCTCTGAAAGCTTTTTGTCTAATTTATTCTTTCAGGATCTGTATCTTATCTTTGAGCAAATAAAAAAGAAACCCTTGCACCTACAAGATTTACTGGGACTTTCTTTATTGCTGTAACATGAGAACATCAGCTTTTCATTGTTTTAAGCTGTACAGTTTGAGGCCTTTTCTTGGGTTAAATTTTGATGACAGCAAAGGAAATAAACTGGTTTAGAGATGTGTTTTCCTTTCTCTATCACTTCAGATGTTTCTTTCTATAAGCCAAAGCACCAGAGGGGTGCCTTCTTCAGTATGGATGATGAACATGCAGCTTTGTAGGTCTTGTGACATTGCATGTCACATAATTTACAAAACCTTCAGTGAATACTGATTATAGCGCATTTTGCTTATTTGTCACCTTTAGCCACTGGCTGTGTACTTAACACATAGCCCTGAACAACAATCGGATGTTGGGCAACTGCCATGTTTTTCATTTGAGGAGTCTTTATATTGTTCTATCTTGGCAACAAGTCAAACATCATAACTGGTTTAAAAACTTTAGTATGTAATCCATACTCCATGGCAAGCAGCACAACAATGTGAAAAACTCAGCAGTGGAACATTTCAGTAAAAAAACACTGAAGCTTTCTGGTTTGAGCAAGTTAGGGATCCTATAATATTACAACAAATTCTTTAAACTCTGTACACATGTACTATTATCTTGCATAATTCATAGATATAGAAGGTATTATAAACCCCTTTATTAACTGTTTGTATAATCTTTAATTTTATTATAACAATATTTTGTTGCAGAGTGTCACAGACTTTTGTTAATTTCTCTTTAAAGCATTAACATACAAGTAATACTTAGCTGAATTTGATTTATGGAGAGATTTACTTATTATTGGCCAGGTATCATCTTGTGTTTGAAGCTGAAAAGATCAAACTCTATGCAAAGTGGGAGTAAATGTCAGCTGTAATGCACACGCCTCCAAGACATTATTACTGTCATACATTCAGATTACTTTTTCGTGGGTCTTGTATTTTATATTGCTTCATTGCTTTCTTCTATTTTGTATATTGTAGTTTATTTTCTTTATACTGTGTGTTACTTGTATTCTGCTTTTAATTACGTATTTAAACTAGGAAAGAGACCATGGCTTTGTCTCTTGTGAGTCACACAGAAACTAAATTTCCCCCACCCTGCCACCCCTGTTTTGTTGTGTTTTTAAACTCAACTGTCTTTATAGTTGCCTGCCCCTCATGTTAATTTGACCACATATTTCCTTTCCTCTTCTCTTTCATTGGCTGTTGTGAGTAAGCACAAAATTATCATTTTATGAAATCACTCTCCTTCAGCTATTTAAATTTACTGGTTATTCCACTGTACTCCATACAGCCAGAGTACAAAGTGCCCACCTTCCTCCAATCTAGCTTGCTCTTTTAAAATGAGTGGCTCTCTGCTTAAGTAGCTAAAGCTTTTAAGTTACCCCCTCTTTCATATCTAAGTGCTTAGTATACACTGCAACTCTTAGGATATTAACACATTTATTAGCATCCTTTAAAATCTGCAACATCTACTCCAAGATCATCAGTTATCGGAGAGCCGATATTCTGCCTCTCAGTAGTCATCTTGGGATTAATGCTTCTGGTTTGCTCCTGGTAAGAGAAGGAGCATGAGCACATTTTTTCCTGGATAATGCTGGTCACCAGAAAACCTAATAATTGTTTCATAGGTGCCAGTATTTTGCTCCTGGTGAGGGAAGGAGCAGATTACATTAACTCCTAACTTTTTCTGATTTGGCAGTGAGTGTTTGTGTTGAACCTTCCTGAATGGCCTGGTTACTATTCAAGGTATCAGGAAAAGTCTATAGTAAGCCTACAGACCCTTGCATCATCTAGGACAAGACTGGTATCACTAAAGAGCCTGTGTCCTGCTTCTCATCTTTGGATTATTGCCCTGTCTTGCTTCTGGTGAGAGAGGAAGCAATGCAGCATTGTATTCCAGTAGCATGAGGCCGTTATGAAACCAGCACTAATATTAGCCAGACAGTACCCATTCGGGAATCCCCTCTTTTCATCATTCTTGACAAAGGTAATTCTTTCTCTTTAGTATGTATTGTTTGATTTGCTGCTGTGTAACCCTAGATACTTCATCCATAAATCATCAGGTCTACTTATTAGCTTCCCCTGAAGTGATTGGCAGTGCCTGTATAGACACAGGCACTTTGAGTTGACATTTTCTTTCTGTAAAAGCACCCGTCAAATTTCACCAATACCTAGTTGCAGACAGGGGAACTAGTTTGCAGTGACAAGCACTGCCCTCAGAGTTGCAAACTAGATACTTCTGACATTACTTTATATTCTCACTCCAACTGAAAAATCAATAAAAAGGGCCTGTTGCCATGAATATGAACTTTCCCCACTATTTCTGTTACCAGCTTGGTGAATATGGGCATCCTTAGGCAATGTAGAAATTGCCTCATGTTTACTGGCAACCAATTAATTCTCAAACAAACTGATGGTCTGTACCTCTCCCATCCAGGCTTTTGAATATTAGATAAAACATAGCAAATCAAAGTCAAGAAAATGTAAAGATGTTACTGCTCAGTGCTAGGAGTCTAAACTAAAAAAAAAACTCTACTGCCTGCAAGCTCTCCTCACCCTAGAGAATGCTAACATCCATGTGGTCACTGAGACATGCCCCGGGATTCATGAAGCTTGCGCCAGGTGCAGGCATAGCGTAGGCGGTATAATGCCAAATATGGCCATCGAGTGATTCAGGTATGACCCAATTCCACGTGCACTACTGGCGTACACCAGAACTGCGCAGCCCTCGGCTTAGGTATGCTACTCACCCCATGTGCAGTGCCGCACCATGAAAATGAAGGTACATAGCGATTCATGAAGTGGTGTAGGCATAGCGTAAGCCCACAGAAATGTAAACCAAAAAACACGGTTTACATTTTCCCAAACAGAATATCAGAGCTATGGAAGCGGACCAGACTCAGGTATTACAAAGTTAACATATGCCAATGGCTAAATACACAGCCAATGGCATAAGAAAAGATGCATAACACCTAAAAAACAACATTTAATGTCATGTCCACAGTAACACAAAGTACAACTGCAGGGCATGTGTGCGCAAACTGGAACACAAAGAAAATATATACAAATGTCACAAAATCGTGATGTAATACAAATCAGGATTTCACCATAATACTCAATGGTATGCATAGTACACCACAACCAAGCTGCAAGGGTTGCTAAGGGTCTGTGACAGTGTTCAGCATGGTAACTATCAATTAGTAGTCAATGCCATGCAAATGAGGCAGGTAATACTGAATCGCAAACATCCCGCCGGATTAAGGATGTACCATACGGCGCAGATCTGTAACACCGAGGAGTGGCTCAGAGGTATACATGACATCAACAGTGGGGTGTGCCACCGTAGCTGTAAGCACATTGGTGCAATGCAAATCTGGTCTGGCCATTGCTAAACAAAGCCGCAGGACAGGGGTAGGGAGGTAGGTATAGCATCGTTTAGCTGAGAGCACATATGGTGCCCGAAAGCGCATGTGTACGGGGATGAAAACGTGCCCGAAACCTGGTAAGCGGATGCACGCTCCGCGAACCATAGCACAAACAGGAAGGTCAGGGGAAGAAAAGAAGGAAATGCCGCAGTAGGGTAATTGGAGTACAACTGAGCAATAAACACCTATTAACTCACAGCGGGCAATCGACGGCAGCTGACAAGTCTGCTCGCAGAAACCTGCAAAACAGGATAGGGGAGGTGTTGGATTGCAAAGAAAGGAGAACTGTCATAGCAGAGCAAAGCAAACCTACAGTAGAAAGGCAATAGAACACATTATGCAAGATAAGCCAGGTCTAGGAAAGTACAAATGAAAGCAGGCTGCAGGATGCATGCCAGAAAATGGTAGGTGAAACGTGAAGAAATGTAAAGGGAAGGGCAAGAGGTAATCCACGGCAGCCAAATGTAATTCAACACCAAAGGCACCACAATAGCAGTTCCTGTAGTAAAACACATAAGATACCCTGTAGCTTTGTACATACACACCCTATGACATCATCAGTGTTCACAGCACAATAGTATAAAGTGTGAAAGCACCCTACACACACCTGTGTACTCCCAAACACTGCACCATAGGTGTAAACACACAAGGAACTTTTAAAATGTACATGTTGGGAGCTGCCATAGCTGTGATTCATCACCATGTGTTAGAGACTGATGGCGTTGTGGAGGATGATGCTGACAACCACCGCAGGCCCCGGAGGAGGAGAAGAGTGTTCAGACCAAGGGTAACCTACCAGGGGCTACATGATCTGGAGATAGTAGAGCATTACAGGGTGGACAGGGACATCTTACAGCAAATAGTTGAGCTGTGCTGGCCACGCCTGAGAACCAGAAACAACAGAGGGGAACCCATCCCAGTGGACACGAAGGTATGTGTAAGCTTGCGAATACTAGCCACAGGTACCTTTCAAAGGCCAACTGGAGATATAATGGGGATCTCACAGGCATCAGCATCCAGGGTACTACACCAGTTCCTGGATGCCATGTTACCACATGCCAATGAGTATATATACTTCCCCCGAACTCAGGAGGAGTTGGCCAGCAATATGCGTTACTTCCACCATGTGGCACACTACCCGGAGGTACTGGGTGCGATAGACTGCATGCACATACATATCAAGTCACCACCCAGTGAGCATGGTAGGCGCTACATAAACCGCAAGTGATTCCACTCCATCAACTGCCAGGTCGTGTGCAATGCCCAGGGCATTATCATGTATGTGTGTGCTGGCAGCCCTGGAAGCTACAATGACTCCCATATCTGGCATGCCTCACAGCGGTATCAGGTATTTGTCAGGGGGGAAATCCCACATGGCCACCTTGTGGGGGATGCTGGCTATGCACTGGAGCTGTGGATGATGACTCCCATCAGAAATGCACACATACCCATGCAAGAACGCCATAATGAGGCACACGCACAAACCAGAATCATCATAGTGCATGTGTTCAGGATGCTGAAATCACGGTTCCGTTGCTTAGACACATCTGGTGGAGCCTTGCAGTACTCTCCAGGCACGTGTGCCCACATCTTCATAGTATGTGCCATGCTACATAATATGATCCTGCGGAAACAGCTGCAGCAGGGACAATATGGTAAAGGCCCTCATAGCCCACCAGAATTGCCAAGGCCATCACAGGCACAGAGGGATTCAGACCACAAACACCCTGTGCTAGCCCCAGTAGGTAGACGGAGGCATGCCCAATATGCCTATGCCTTGGCAAAGAGGGAACGTATAGCACATACTATGACAGTGTAGGCCCCTACAGACTGACACATCTCTCCACCTGCACACACAGTAAAATGGATGGCACACACACGACCACCTGTAAATTGTAATGTATAGGTGGCCTACTGTGTGAATCCTACATAGGCAGCCCTCAGACATTGTACACACAACAGCTATTGGAACAAGGAATGTCAACACCTGAACAGTACATGCACCTGTCAGCAAATGTTGGTGCTGTGTGTATAGGTTTCTAGGTACATCGGTAGGTACACGCCCGATTGTCAGAGGCCATACACAAAATGAGACAAACAGTGTCTGCTGTCGCCACAACATTGAGTAACCAACTGTCGCTCAGTGGAGCAGAGGCAATCGCGGGATCACATGTGTGTAAGCACTGTTCTCCACACACTCTGCACGGATTCCTTGCTGCATTAATCAGAGGCTCCACATAATGTAGTCATGGATGTCGTGTCACGGCATGGGGTGTACCTATGACAGGTATCCATCACCCCAGCATGCTCCACCTACGGTCTTTTGAAGGTGTAGCACATTATCATGTGTGGCTTACTGTGATATACATACCCAATGCTGGAGCACATCCAGTAAACATCACATGGACATACCATTAATTGGACTCATCCATATGTAAACTAACTGAGTTACCCATGTGATTGCAGTATGGAGTAACAGCCGTAGTATACTCCACATACAAAATGCCATAACACATGTACAAATCCCAGATGCCCAAGTGGTAAATGCAGTGACTGTCGTGCATGTTCCCAGTCCCACGTCCTGCAAGGGATGTAACGTAATCCCGAAGGCATGAATAATGCATGTCGGATGCAGGTCATCAGATCATGTTTAGCACACGTTAGAGGGAATATGTGTTGCCCAGTGCTGGTAAGTGTTGTTTAAATATGACTATACGGATATGGGCAAAACAGGGCTAAGCTTCTCTGAATATCATGCAGATCACGGTCAATGATGTCCAGAACAGGTGAAACCAGCATTATTCACCCCTGTACTAATAGTGCCTGCTCTGAAGGGTAAAACGACCACTGCCAGGAGTAGAACACGCAATCATGTATACAATCACTTAACACTATGGTAGCCAAGATGTACCTATGGCAGGTGTGTAATGTGACAGGTTCAAACACAAATGTGCGTAGTCCAGGAAACAGTATACACCGACAAGTACACAATGAAAGGTGTATTCTGCCTGTCACTCTCTTTGTCAGATATATATATATATATATATATATATATATATATATATATATATATATATATATATATATATATATATATATATATATATATATATATATATATATATATATATATATATATGTATATATATATATATATTTAACAGATAGAAAGGGTGATAGAGAGATATATGTTGATATATACGGATTCACCAATATCTGCAAATATATAGATAAGTCAATGACATGTACACAACCATGCAGGAACAAATAAATAGGATACCGCCAACTATGGAATATGTCACATACCGACACGTGTAACCACGAGGCTGAAAGACCTAAAGAACACAGTACCAGAACACTAGAACCGCGAGTAATATTATCACGATATGAAGGGACATTTAGTTACCGCTGCCGGTGTTGCGGTCCACGTAGGTACTGTGTTCAACTGTCTTTGTGATTGCCGTAGTCTGTGTATGTGTGTTTTGAGGGTGCCGTGTGCATGTCCATGTGACTGTAATGTGTGTGTGTGTGTGTCTGCATTGTGTGTCTGTTAGTGCCAACTCAGAGGTAGGTCATTACAGTAGGTGTGGTTATAGCTAGCCATAGGCATACGGTTACCGCCTGTCCCACATTAGGAGGGACAGCCCCTCCCTGAGCAGTTGTGTTCTGACATAAAACATTAAAAAGGGCAAATGTCTGAGATTGTAGGACATTATTATGTCCCATATATTATGTAATAGTTGCATTAAATAGTTATGCCTGTATGTAAGAAATGTAAATGTTACATGCAATATGATAAGTAGCCAAAGTCCTACAACAATAAGTATGTATTGAGGATAAAAGTATGTGCTATCCTGTGTACTGACCGTGGGTATGTCTCTGCCTGTAAACACCGATGTGTGTCCTGCAAGTGTCCCACAATGGCCATTTGAAAAGGTGGCAACCCATGCCAAAGAGGTTCAGTTACCAACACAACTGCAATGAGTGCAAATATCTGGGACAGAAATACACGGGACAGCTGTCATTTAGTAACATTCCTTTACATATCGCTGTAATTCTGGAGGTATGGAAGTATCAACCTCACCTGCATACTATATAGAAACCAATTAACAATGGCCCAATGTATATGCCCGTAACAAAAGTCTACTAACTGATAGGTCTTTAATTAGGGAAGGAGGCCGCACACATATAGGGAATATGTAGAAATGCAAGCCCCACAAACCTGTATATAATACGTACACCCACCTACATCCTCCACACATGAAACTATAGCAGTACAGACTGTAATTACAGTACAAACATCCAGTCAGTCAATTACATCTGCAGAAGCGTTAACATACCTTGTGAGAGACACATTTTAAAGACGCCATGTGAAATCATAGCCGTTGTATAATGGAACAAATGGCGATGTTACAGGTTTTGTTTGCAATAGTCCCTTATCAGACGGTTGGGATGACAGGTACACTCACATGTAGAACCACATACTCTAGCCATCACACACAATCCACGGGGGACATGAATCCAAACTATCCATGTCTGTACACATAGCAGTTGCAATTACACACAACAAAACACAATACAGGCCATCTCCCCAAAGGTAGGGCAAATGGGCAATGCCCAAGTGGAGAATTCAATTATACCCCACTGTTGCCGTGTAATTGGTGAATGGAGTAGCTGCACAGCTGATGTGCAAGTAATAATTCACTCAGGAACACCAACTGGCGGCAGGAAACCACATGTTACAGGTATCGACGTATATAAGGATGACTTGCCAGACATTCAAACCATATGCTCATACCATAGAACTGTTTAAACAGTGTAAGAGAGATAGTTACGAATGTTTGGAACAATAACAAGGTATGTAGAACACTCCGTATGTAAGTGTATGTATAGCCTGTTTTGTATAAATTATGTTAGTGTATGTATAGCCTGTTTTGTATTAATTAAAAGTGTCCGCAATGCATAAAGTGGGAAAAGGTATTATGTAGTGATGTCTTGCTGAGCATAGTAATGCTTGTAGAAATTGTGTGTCCTGCAGTGGGCCACAAGGTAAACATCACAGACACCACAAGGGATGCTACATGAGGGCTTTAAACAGAACAATTCCATACCACCCGCCATCAGTGGTAGGGTATGTCCAACAAGTACGTGCCATAGCAGGGGATAGTATATGTTGATATACTGTCACAGTAGGCATGTGTATGGGCATATAACGACAATGACATGTCTAAGGTGGTCCCGCTGTGCAAGCATGCTTTGCATTATGGGATAATATGTAAAATATGTGTAATGTACAGTAATGTAGGTAGATATGTCAGATATTCTACACAGCATAACAGGCATATCATGCATACCAAAGGTATCGTCTATTGGCATGTACAATATACAATAACAGGATACATATGGCTTGTAGTCACGGGACACTATAACAGCATGATAGCTAATCTAAATGGAAGAGCTACTCAATTAACCATGCACAAAGGACATGTAATAGCTTCACAGGTTCATAGTGGGGTACTATGCAGTCTGGCAAGTCTATGTGTAAGCCCAACTACAGTGTTTACACCAGTGGCACCTCTATAGGGTAGTGTCCTGTCTGTGAACAGCAGAGCCATGTGTTACCTGCACCTCTGCACATTACAGCCACTGCAGTGATCCCTGGCGTACATGTGTCTCCCATCCACCAAGTGAGGTATCACATGAACAGTGCTACTGAGTGTCCCTGTGTGATGTACATAGGAATCATGTTCCAAAGCATGGTGAGTGTCTGGTTTGGGAATGTAACCCTCAAGCACATCCCACTCATCGTTGCGTGTGTGCACATATCCATGAGCATGTTGCTCACAGTGGCTTTTGCTTATGTCGCTTATGTGGAGTATATCCATGAATATTGTTGTGGACATGGGCCCTGTCTGTTCAGCAGAGGTCACCCCTGAGTATGTAGTATACAAATGTGTACAGACGTGGTGTCCATAGTTCTTCCGCATACGTCAACCATCGGAGCTCAATAAATGTCATGGTGTGTTAATGTTGTGGTATGTAAAGCCGTAGCTGTTCTGTAAGGTACACCCTAAATGGGTTGTTATACCCTTGAATGTGTGTATACGTCTGGAGTTCAGAGGTACAATGGGTGCCTATGTTCCAGCTACAAACCCAGTACAGATAAGTGTGGCCACATAGAAGGATATCCACACCACAGTGGCAATATGGTTATCAAAGGAGTGGGTGCGACATACGTGTGTACTATGGTCATGTACAATGTGACATGTATGTAGGGGACTACCACCTATGTGATAGTCAGTGGGTGAATGGTGTAATGCAAAGGGGATGTTCATGCACCTTGTGTCATGCAGCTTGAGGCCATGATATTGATATCAGGTATCCGTCACAGTGACACCCTTATGGAGGGAGTCAGTATCAGCTGGTGGATCAGTCATGGTGCTTTGCATGCAGTTGTCTGGAAAGCTAGTCAGGGAAAGTCCCTCTGTGCTAGCCTGTACCTCAGGGAAGCATATACCGAACATGAGGGGCCCTATGACTGAGGACTGTGGTATGCCTCGTGTAACTAAAATACCGTAGGTACTATGGTATGCTACCCTCATTGTGTGTGTCCTGTCCGTGAGCCACTTTGCATAACATCCTGAGACATAGGGGTCGATGTGCAGGTGGATGTGTATATTGTCAATACCAGAATGGAGAACGGTGCTGAAAGCCAATGAGAGGACAATGTAGGCTGTGTGGACCCCCTTACCGTCATCAACTACCCTGGTAACTGTATCAGAGGAGTCCACCAGGTGTAGGAGCCATGATCTGGCCCTAACAAGTCCAACCTGAGTGGCATCACAGGACCGGAGCCCACCAATGTCTCTGTGAATGACTTCCATGATGATGTGCCCCATAGCCTTGCAGAACAGTCCAGTCAGGCATATAGGGCAATAGTCCCTCTCTTGCACTGTGGCGCCACCTGTGTGGAGTGTGATAACTGTTGCTGTGTGCCATTCAGAGGCCACAATGTCTGATACAAGGCTATTACTGAATATGGTGGCCAAGTGGGGAGACATGTCATTCAGAGGTTTGTGTAAATCACAACTTGGGATGTTGGATGGTCACATGGAGTCAGTGTTCCAGGCCTTATAGAGTGCAGGTTAGTACTGTGTAGTTGTGACTGCAGGGACACTGCAATGCTCCTGCATGGATTGTGGCTCTGTAGGGCCTGCGAGGGTGTAATGTTAGAATTGAACCCATCCGCCAGCATGTTGCCAACATCACTTGGTTCTGTAATGTTCCTGAGTAACTGTTGTATGTCAGAGCAGATGTGGGTATTGCCATTGACTACTGACATACCTCCATAATGCCTTGTGGTACACCCTGGAATGTGTCACAGTAATGTTTACATAGCTAGGTTCAGAGTATGTGATGAGGGATCCCGTAGCCCTACTGAGGCTGACCAGTGAGCTACCCCACCCATGAGATTGTACTCCACTTTGCAACAGCCTCCACCTGTTTTTGTAAATTATGTCCATGGAACTGGACCCCAAGTGTGGCATCCGTTATCTGGTGGGTACCATCATGGCTCTGTGTGGAATAGCATGATCCATGCAGTCGTGTAAGTGGCTAATGAAGTGCACTGGGGTATGTTTCAGCATTTGTATGTGCATTGTCCATCTGCACGGGTGTCATGACATTAACTACTGCTGTCATAAGATGTCTGTAGTAGGCGTTGTACTACTCTTGTACTGTGTATGCCATGAAGGATGTGGTGCTGGGATGTAGATAACAAGGGTAATTAGTATATGTTCGGAATCCACCAACGAGGGGATAACCCCAGGTGTGGAACACCAGTCACATGTTGGTAGTGTCCATGTCTAGGATATTGTTGGTCTTGGAGGTGGTGTGTATGGGTTGATCCAGCTGAGTGGAGGTTATGAATCCCGGACAGCGTTGGCCTAATGTGTTGGTACATGTGTGGCTATCCCAGTTAAGTGTGGGGAAGTGTCTGTCTCACATCAGTAGTACCTGTCTGAACCCTACTGTCCAGTACACCAAGAAATGAGGTCTGGTAACCATGGGTTATGTTGTTGAATCCGTAGCATGTTACAATGTGTATAGCAGTTCTGGCCACAGTTAGTTGCATGTGGAGCACTTCTGATGCATTGTGCTAAGTAACTAGCCAGGATGTGTGTATAACATAGTGGAATATGGGAACACCTCAGCCATGGGTGTGCCGGTCAAGGTTACATGACTGAAAGGTGTGGTCTATATAACCTGTCATTGCAGGTGTGCTCTGCAGAGCCTAGCGGCAGGTCCCAATCACTGCAGAGATATTGAAGTGGTCCATTATAAGGAGTGCTTTGCCTGCGTGTGTCAGAGAAGAAGATGTCAAGCATTGTGTCACATGACCCCATGTTTTGCTTGCCTGTTCCCGTTCTGGTGGAGAATGTTATTGGAAATTGTGCAAGACAGGCAGTATAGAAGCAGCAAGAGCCTTACATGTTATCTGTACTCCCAGGGCTGACAGGTGCAGGTCATCTGTGCCAAAGCATCGTGTTTTGTTGACCATGTCAGTCAAAGCGGACAGATACCAGATGCCTGTGGAATGACAGCAGAAGCATAGGCAACTGTTGAAGTGACACAGTCAGTCATTATACAGTGGTATCAGGTCTGGATGAATGCATAATGCTCCCCAGGGCTTGGCCCATACCTTCAGGGCTACAAGACCGGTGAGCTATTGCATGTCCCTGCACACGTAGTCTGTGAAGTTGCATTTCAGGGCAGTCACACTAACATGGAGAATGACAGTCAAATTGTACCTGGTGAGGTGTGGCATGGGTGCATAGGTTACGTTGTAGAACCAGTTACCCGACAGCAAGATGTAAGTGACTATCACCTTGTGTAGACTGCTGAGTGGGACATCAGTGTGACTGCCTACAGAGTGACCTATGACTGGTGTGTTGTGTATGGGGACTTTTAATGGGGACTCACGCATCATCAAGTTTGTTTATTCATAGTTCCTACCTCTTATTCAGCGATCTTTCAGAATAGGAAATTGATTATGGATGTTTTTTGAACAGTACCAGAGAAAAAAATTTTTATTCTACAAATGAAGACTGAACGAGGGGTCTATAACATATTTACAGGCATGTATTTTTAGGTTACTTGGATACACAGACCTCTTGAATTCCTAATTGTGGAAGTTTTAACAATTTCAACATTGATTTTATCATATAGAAAAAATGGTTATTTATTTATGATTTATTTTAAACTACAACATCTAATATGGTTTTAACTTTTAGTCTATGAAGTATTTTTTTGACATAATCCAGCTTTTTATATTTTATTATACGTTAAAGGTAATGTAAAGTTCCTTTAAATGTTTAAATATTTGATTAACACCAGGTATTTTTAATTAATGAAATGCTCATGACAATATAAAGGTGTGGTTTAGCAAATGCTATGGCATTCACTTGAAAAAGCTCAGGATTACCTGAGCGAAAGCGCTTGTGGTATGACTGTTTGTGGACTAACTTAAATAAAGGATTTCGTTTTTTCACATCACTTTTTGCTGCCCTTGCTTTGTTGGTTGTGGATTTGTGTTTATTGGTGTGTTGTGTATGTTATAATAACACCCTATTGGCTGTATGTGATGGGCACACATGAGTCTGTGGGCTATAAGTTATTGTTGTTGTGTTTGGTGATGGGGGCTGCCTTTGGTGCCTACACATAGTATGGAGAGGTACTGCAAAAGTTGTACTCGTATGTGTGGCCTGTGGTGGTGGAGATCTTGTGAGACTATGTGATGAGTGGGGTGTGTTGCAAATGTTACACATCCCCACAAGATTGTCAGGTTCAGTCAGGGTTGGTGACAGCATTACCCCCAGCATGACTGCATATGTGCATCTCCCACAGGCTGTAGTGTCGTATGTTGTGAGGTGAGCATTGACTGTGTACATGAGACATTTGCTCTATTGCCACATGTACACCATATTCATCATATAGACAGGCAATAGCACTGGTACGTGACAGTTGGACATGCCTGTATATACAACCATGTCTCACAAGATATGTGAGTTACATGTGTACAACAGCTGTTGTACTGTAAGCAAGCTGGAAATGTAAGGACAGACAGTGTACTTCTGAGAAATGGTGTGGAATGGGTGCTATATTAATCAGTAGCTCATGAAGTGCTCACAAGTTCTGAACAAGTGCTGAGCATGAAAATACAATACAGATAGGGTGTTGGATAATATCAACCCACAACTGGTGATGACAGTCATAATTGGTGGCACCACACTATTACCCTGCTGAGTATGGTCTGCAAGTCCATGAACCATTATCAATGTAGATGTTAGCAGTACAGATGTAGATGACAGTACGGATGTTTGACTACATGTACCTTCGTATGTCACTGGAGTGTTCTACCAGTGGCCTGTTGACAGAATCAACACTACAAAAGGTGCCAGAGTGACATGTGCATATCACACCAGTGCCAGCTACAGTAAAACAGGGTTAATGTGTTGTATTCTCCCCTCATTGTAGCCCATACCACACAGACAAATGTGAGGCATCTGTGTATGTAAGGATGTGAATGGTCATGACCTATGAGCAATAGCTGTCTCAGTGTTGTGAACAACATACAGAATGGGCTTTGTGGGTGAGGTGTGTGACATATGTGCACATTCTGAAGGATGATATCAGCATTGTCACCGCTAGGTGAATATCCCTGTACCCATTAACTACCACCTAGGCTGCGGTCAACATTATGGACACTGTGTAAGGGATGGTGCAGTGCAGTTCACCTCCCTGAGTTGGTGACATCTCCAGGCTTCTTAGGTAGTCATACGAGGCACGCATGTCATGACAGGGAGCCATCCATGAGCATGGAGATCATTGGACAGGCATACTCAGTATTTGGGTGACCAATATTGGATCACATATCACCTTTAAGGGGTATTGGCCATGCGTGGATGGGCAATACCAGCTTTCACAATCCTCACCTCCACTATGCAGCATGCTGGCTACCTTGCATAAAGACATGTGCTACACTATGATGTTGGATATGCTACATGTACATATCCTGATCTGAAAGACATACGTCATGGACAGCCACCATCCTACTACTAGGATTGCCACATGCTGGACAGATCCCTGTGCCATACATGTGACATACTCCCGCCATACCATGCAACCCTGTCCATCAAAGCTGCACATGTCATCTCTGTCATACATGGTGTGATGACTGCATGGTAGATGTATTATCAACTGTCTGGATCAGTAATGTGGCACTGATGCACCTCGCGGTGGCAAAATGGCTGTCGGATACAGCTAGGAAACCTTGCCCGTACATGCTATAGTTGATAACCATCCCTGCAAATGACGTCCGACTAGCCATTGCCCCATGTCTATCACATGTGCAACACAGGCGATCCATGGCAGGATGTTGAACAGCTGTACAGTGCCGTGTAGATGTATATGGCAAAACACGTGCATGTAAAGGTTTCCATGCGTATGTGTGCATTGTCACTGCTCAAGTCCATTAAGGCAGTGTATGTGTTGATATGTGACATATACACAGCATCAAGGTCAACAGCATTACTGTGGACACATCCAGGCATGTGCTGATAGGTAAGGACACCAGGGCAGGCAAACAAACATGCCCACATCAAGACAGCATTCACATGGAGTATGAACAATGTAATGAGGTGACACACATATATGGTGATGATATCCAATGCATAATGGGTGTTACTTGTGTGTGACACAAACATGTCAGTCATGTCAGTGTCATGATGATTTGCAAAGATAACTGTGCAGATGTACTAGATTTACTAGAAATGTATGTGCAGCAGTATCTCTGTACATCTCTGATACTGTGACCTGTCACCATCATTATGTCTTACAGTTACTGCCTCGTTCATGCCTGCCAGCGTACAGCCACCAGGAGCATGATGTCCTCATCCCGTACCTCCATGAGAACTATGAGGTGTTGTTCAGCCATGTGCCACAGCATGCCCAGCAGAGTGACGACCTATGGTAGGATCTTCGCAGAAGGGTGAATGATGTGGGTGGCCATAACCACACCTACCAGCAGGTGCAAAGACACTGCATGGACTTGATATGACATGCAAAACAGCGTGGCACTGCAATCACCAGGGAACAAGGTGGAACAGGTGGTGGGCCAGCAACCCAGCCCCCACTCACACACACCGAGGAGCTACTGGCCAGTCTGGGGACACCCTCAGAACAGCATCCACAAACACTAGCTGCCATCGTGGAGGTGGGTGTCTCCCAACCAATGAGCCTGAAGTTGCCTGGTAAGTCAGTACTGCACATATGACTATTATATCCCATTTAGTTGCATGTGTCACTGTATATTATGCAATGTAACATATGCAAGGTATGTTGACACACATGCTGCATACTACAGTATGCTACCCTGTTTATGCACACATGTGCATACTATATGCTATAGTACAGGCAAATGTGTTAACATGCACAGTGCACCCTGTGGCTGTCATACAGTCATGGATAATGTTCAAACTGCTGTGTCACCCCTATACAGGTACCTCTGGCATGCCGCACAGACATCAGTTCATTGCAGGTGAGACTGTCATCAGTATCAGGCATGTTAAAGCATAGATCTATTTGCCATGTGGCCAGTTAACACTTGTACACTTGAAGTTTGGTCCAGTCACGATATACAGGTCGCATCACCCATCATTCACACTGGCTACCCATGTGCAATATATACAAACAAAATGATACACCGACATGAAACCACAGTATCTGTCATTGCTACATGTGTGGACAGCTGTGCATACAACGGTGGAGGTGTTGTACAATGTAGGCATATGTACTGTTCATTGGAACAACACGTGTGGTACCCAAACAGTACCACACAGTGAGCTGGGATATGGGCAGCCCACAGGAGTCACCATTGTGTTATATGCCCCTGCAATGGGTGCACACATTGTGATGTGCCATCTGACATGTCCCAGACATGTAGTGTTCCTGCTGCAATATTGTCACACTATCCCATAACACATACCCCACATACCAAACATACAACCCGTTGTCTGCATAGCCCTGTGGATGGTGACATATCTGATATCTATGGGTGTATGTCATATGGGACAACACAGACATGAGAGATAGATGGCCATCGCAAACATTTGGCCAACACACGTTCACACATGGCCATGGGGGATGGCCAGAGACATGTAGCCATACAGTAGATGTGATGTGTTTACACCCTGTTGCACATTGTCCACACATGGTCCAATTATAGCCTTAGTTAACTGATTATACAGTTGACGTGGTACACTGGACATCCTAAAAGCCTGTGCACAGCTAGTGGAGGTGTCACTTAAGTCTACCATATAAGATGTGTTGAACATCACAACTGTGTCATAGTATGACAGTAGTTACCTGTACAGCTTCCACAGACATTGACACCACATCAGGCCACAGATACTGTACATGTCCCTTGCTGCTGTAGGACATCACCGTTAGCTGTGCACCTCGTGTGTGTGTGGTACATCAATGTCATGTGGGACATGGTGAATTGACAAGTCTGCCATGTGTGGACATGGTTGCCAGGCAGCTAGGACTCTGTAGGAGTTGTGCAGGGGTGTCATCTGTAGGTCTTCCAGTGACCTGTCACATGACACAGCATGGTTTGGTGTGTATACACCTCAGCATCGTGGGTCACAATCCACAGTTATGTCATGGGTATGCATGCAGTTATGGCTATGCAATGTGTGCATATTATGCACTGTATAGCAATATAGACACCTCATGAATCCATGAAATGGCACAGTGTCTGTACTTCACACTGTATAGCAATGTAGATGGCTCACACTACCCTTCCATGCTCATGCACATTTGCTAAACATGCATTCTATCTGTAGGGCATACAGACAACATTGCAATGTGATGCCCATTACAACGCTGTACATGTGTCAGGACGCCATTGTGTCAGACATGTATGCATGTTAATGCACATGTCAGCAGATTACATGTCAGGGTCATGTCAGACATGTGTACTGTTAACCTGCTCTGGTCCACATGGTATATCACGGGGATGCATGCTTACTACCATGATTGTGTGAACTGCATAGCTACTGATATGACACCTGCTTGCTGTAGTGTGCACCCCAGGGAGGTATGCTAACTAACACTATTAATGTCTGAGCTGCATGCCGTCTGCTGTATCACATGCATGCTGCATGCCATCTCTCAAATCACATGCATGGTGTGTCTGTGTGTGTGTCTATTGTAATTTAGAGTCTTTCTTTGCATTCACAGGTGATGTAAGTGCGTTACCCTCCTGCGGTCCATCTGATGTTAGTGTCCCCACAGATACTAGCAGTGATGAACATATGCATGAGGTACAGGCAGGGTTGTCAGGGGCTGAATCTGTGCCAATGGTTGCCATCACAGCTATGCCCCCCTCTTCCCCGCACACAGTTCTGCTGCCAACACATACCGCATCACCAGTGGCCATAGAGGAAGGACAGTCAGCGTCTGTTAGTGTGGAACAGGAATGTGTGGTGGCTACAGAAGGTGTGTCTCCACACCACAGTGTCAGTGTAATAACTGCAGATGTGCCACACAGGCATGTGGCCGGTGCTGCTCGAAGGAGGACCTATGGCAGACATGCACCTGCAGGACAGAGCGCAGCAGCTGGTATCACCAGATACATGTTCCAGACTGTAATGGCGGCACAGGCACATGCTGAACAGCAGAACAGAGAAGAGCAGAGGCTGCAGAGGGCTGCTATCCATACTCTAAATGACAACATCCAGGCATTGGCAAATGCTCAACAGCAGATTGCTGATGTTCTGGACAGGTGATTGGGTGACATGGTCGGAATCCTTGACCGTGGCATGGCAATCCGCGAGCGTGAGCTGTCTGTGCTGGAACATCTGGTAGGAGTGAGGCATAGGCCAGGTGGACGTAGGCCAGCTACACCACCTAGTGCAGGTCAATGTGAGCATGCCACCTCACATGCCCGCTCCCATAGTGCCGGTAGCAGTAGCAGTGCAGCTGGTGCTGCGCTGTCCACACCAGGACACAGCAGGCCATGTGGATGTGGCCCTGGACGTTCCCAGTGGGGACATGGTTCCAGTGGACATATGTTGTCGGACAGTAGCCAATCTGTACCTCCGCCTGGTAGTGCCCGTGCAACCCCTGGCAGGCACAGGTCACATGGCCATGGCCGGACACAGTGAGCTGTACATCCTGGTCTGTACAATCTGGAGCTGTCAATAATACCCCTGTGTAGGCCTCACAAAAGGCAGAACTGTGTGCACACATACACGCACACAGCAAACACATCTGTAGGGCACCACAACACCCACATGCATACTTAACAGACATGTCCAATCAGATCACCGGCTCTTACCACACACATGATGTCATCCATTGGTGCAGCCTATGCCTCTGGCAAACATTATCACCCTGTGCATATGATGAAGCCTGTGCCGCATCCCTGTCATCCACACCATCGGTGCAGGGACATTCTCAAATGGTCTGATGCACAGGGTGAACAGAATAGTGAGAGAAGTGTATATTACATTAGTTGTGTAAGAACAGTGAGAGAAGTGTGTATTACATTAGTTGTGTACTGTTGACACACACCAGACATACCATGTAGTACAGGTTTAGCATGCATTGTTATATGTTCACAGTATGTGTCTTGGTAACAACAGTAACAGCATGTTGGTAATGATGCCCTGGTTCCCTCCGTATGGTCTACTTGCATGTGCCTACAGGTAGCAGTGTTTGCAGTCTCCCATGTGTAACTGTGGAGTACTCACAGGCACGTATGGCAATATCATCATGCTATACATAGCTTCAACCTGACTGTTGGAAAGGCTAACATACCACAGATGTCCAAACATATACTGATCCAGAAGCATGTGGGCTGTTTAATAGGCTACAGTGGCTAGAGACCTGACATCCATACCAGGTCACATCACAGGTATGTTGACATGATGCAGGGGTTGTACACAGCGGTCCAGCCGATGACAACATTAGAGGCCACTTGATAGCATGAGGCCTCACTGTGTAGCAGTAATACCCTGTCACATTACAGGAACATGCCCACACTCACGGGGTCAACAACACTATAATGCACACTCCATAGTGTTGAGGTGAGGACCCCTGCCTATGTGGTAATCACCCTCACAGTATTGTGTACCCACACGATGCAACACAGAGAAAGAACATGTACAGGTAGCCAGTACGGCTGAGACCGATGGCATCAACAGGGTAGTAGACTGCATCACCATGAGGGGTTAGGGATCCTGTGTGTTCTGTATGGTAGCATACACCCTCACAACATGCACCAGACAGCCATACATACATACATACACACACACACACACACACACACACACACACACACACACACACACACACACACACACACACACACTGTGGAGACCACAAATGTCATTCACATACGGATAGCTGATATGTGTGTGATACACACACCACCCCTGCCTATGTCATGCTTTCCACACTGCAGTATGTACAGATCTCTAAAACACTGTACAGGGGTGTGTAACAATTGGGATGTATTCCCCACCATGTGTGGCATATATGGTCACACAAGCAAACACACATGGCAGTACTGTGAATGATACACCTGCTATATGATGATATGTCTGACAGACATGTAGCAGTACTGGCCGCATTATGTGTACCAGCACTACCTCCGGCAATTGTGCTGCTATATGCACACAGGAGGATGTAAGTGTTGCAGGTGTCAAGTGGCTTACAGTCAGTAACACCTGACTGTTGTGTAGGTTTTATGTCTTCACCGTCAAGTAACAGTAACATAGCGTACTGTTTGCACATGTAATGGTAGGATGGCGTGTGACACACCTGTGAGCTGTCCCTGGCAAACATCCATCTGCACAGGTGGATCACCACTTTATGTACACACATCCATCCATACCTGATGTACATCCTACCATACTGTCAGTATTTCACCATATACAGGTGTCAATGACGGGGCTGCATTGCAACTGCATGATGTCCTTTCAGGATGCAACTGCAGTCCTGACATATGGGTTGTCCTGCCTCAGGCAGCCCTTCGGTCGGCCGGATTCCAAAGTCTGGGTCCAGCGTTGGCTGATGTCGCCCTTTCCCCAACGTCAGAGCACCTGGGTTATAAAAACGTCAGCCGACGCCATCTTCCTCAGTCTTTCTTGCTGCTTGCGCCCAAAGCAGAAGCAGTTCGCAAGTGCCGGTCGACCAGCTCCTGTGTTTTCAGCTACTGAAGTCCTCAAAAAAGCTAAGTACCCCGTTGGGGACCTTTTCTTGCCTCAGCCGATGTCAGATAAAAGTGAAAAAGTTAATAATTGTTTAACTTGTGGGAAACAAATACCTCATAAGGATTTCCACTCCTACTGCCTACCCTGCCTAGGCCCAGAACACAACGTCTCGGCCTGTGCAGCTTGTGCCTCTTTCAATAAACACACTCTTAGGCGTCGGTCAGAGTTTGCACAGGATTATTTTGGGGAAGATTTCTGTTATATCATGCCGTCGGAGCTTCCGACAGCACATTTACCTAAAAAACGGAAGGATAAGGACCGACACCCGTGGTCCGCGGTCTTGGCCGACACCACGCTTAGGCCTACTGCGAGTGTCTCGGTCTCTTCTGAGCCGGTTTCGCAACCGTTACAGACCGACGACACCGCTCCACCGGTTACTTCGGTACCGGAGGCCAGCTCGGTGCCGGTTTCTGTTCTCCCCTCTGAGTCCATAGCCCAGGATATTTCTGACACCATTTCAGTGGATAAGACTACTCCAGCACGTGGGGCTGCCAGGACTCCAGTGTCTATGTCCATTAAGGCCTACACACGTGCTAAGGCTGCCAAACAGGCTAAGTCTCTCCCTCCAAGATCTGTTTCTCTGGGATCCACTTCTGGTTCTCAAATTTTAAGTTTAGCTGAGGAGCTTATTTCTTTAATTAGGGGTTCACAGCCTCATCCAGATAGAGGCTCTCAGCCGCCTTCTGACAAGAGGCCTAGGGTTGAGGAGGTAGACTCTCAGTCCTCCGATGAGGCCTCAGGTGACTCTGCACATTCAGACTACCAGGAGGAGGCTTTCCCGGCCTACGAGGATTCTGATGCGGAGGAGTCTATTCCCTCTGCTTCTCCTCCTGAGGAGTTTTCCTTTGGGGAAACGCTTCATTCCATGAGGGAACACTTCTAATGGCAAGGCCAAGAATACTCAGATTCTAGGAAAAGGTTAAGGGAATTTTTAAAGCTACCTCAGCATAGACCCTTAGCTATTCCTCCAGTTTTAAATGTTTTAGATGATGTGTACTTAGAATCTAGTGTCTCCCCTGACTCCCTCCCCCCTGCTCCTGTCAAGCCAGACAGGTACTACAGGGTCCCAGACACACATCAATTTCTGTTCAAGGGCCATACTGCTGACCCTGAAACTATTTCTCAGGGGCCTAAAGGGGTTTCCTCCACTACTACTAAGAACCCACTCCCTTCAGAAAGAGATTCTAGGGCTTTAGAAAGGTGGGGCAAGAAAGTATATACATCTTCCACCCTTTCTATGCGAGCATTAAATTGTCAATTTTATACAATTCAGTATCAGGAATACATGTTAGATGACTTGCAAAAGAAACTGGCTTCCCCTGAACCATTAGACAGAAAGGGGTTACAGGAATTGGTTCATAATACTAAGCAGGTTAGCAGCCATTTCCTTCAGTGTGGATATGATGCATTGGAAGCTTCATGTAGAGCAGCAATGACAGGTACAGTCATACGCAGACATGCTTGGTTAAAGGAACAAACATTGCCAGACCATGTGAAAATTAAGCTTTTGGATGCACCACTAGAGAAACATAAGCTATTTGGTGCTACTGCACAAGAGGTTTTAAAGAAAATAGAGGAAAAGGCAAAATCAGTGCAAACAGTCAAAGATTTCCTCCAGGTACAGCCTCCAAGATTCAGCAGGAATTGGCCTTCTAAGCATTGGTCCTTTCCTGACACAGACAAATTTCAAAGAGGCAAAAACAGACGTGGCAGAGGTAGAGGGCAAACTCGAGGCTCCTACAGAGGACGTCAATGGCAGCCTCTGAACCAGAGAGGTGGGGCAGGAGCTTCCACTGCTCTGCCAGGACAATCTCAATGACTTGACTTTGACTCCACCATCCAGGGCTCAATTAGAAGCACCTTTGGGCGGAAAATTATCTTTATTCTCACAAAATTGGCACAATATTACAAAGGACAAATGGATACTGGAGATTATAGACAAAGGATACAGATTCCATTTTCATACACTGCCAACAAGACATGGCAGGCCAAACCTGCCACCAAATCAAAGGGCAGAGGCACTCAAACAAATAACAAACCTACTTCAAATAAGAGCAATAGAAAAGGTTCCTTCTGCAGAACAAGGACAAGGATTTTATTCAAGACTGTTCCTTGTTCCAAAAGAAAAAAACAATGGAGACCCATTCTGGACTTGTCCGCACTGAATACTTACCTTATTGTGCCAAAATTCAAAATGCTGACTTTACAGCAACTCCTTCCCATGCTGGGCAAGGGGTCTTGGCTGGTAACTCTGGACCTCAAGGAGGCATACCTGCATGTCCCAATCAGACAAAGTTGCAGAAGATACCTCAGATTTCTTGCAGGCTCAGAGCATTATCAATTCTCAGCATTGCCCTTTGGCTTATCTACTGCACCCAGAGTGTTCATGAAATGCCTGGCATCAGTAATTGCACATTGCAGACTTCAGGGGATACAAATATACCCTTACCTGGACGACTGCCTTATACAAGCGGACAGCCAACAAGCCTTGTTAAAAAACTTGGACTATGTCATTCACCTACTGCAGGCCTTGGGATACACAGTCAGTATTCAGAAATCAAGTCTCGTACCATCCCAACAAATACCTTTCCTGGGTGCCACACTGGACACAAACACCCAGCTGGCGTTTCTGACAAAAGAAAAGCAAAAACAATTACCAGAATACTTCAGAAGATTGGCAACACACACCTAGATGACTGCAAGGAAAATCCTGCAGGCCCTGGGTTTCATGGCATCTTGCATTCTTCTGATTCCACATGCAAGGCTGCATATGAGAAAACTACAATGGTATCTAAAAAGTCTATGGTCTCAGCACAGCCACAGCCTGGAAACATTGATCCCACTCATTCCATGCCTTCAAAAGGAATTTCTGTGGTGGGCTCAAGCAAGCCAGATAAACAAAGGTCTGCCTTTCAGCAAGCCTCATACAAGTCAAACCATAACAACAGATGCCTCAGACCATGGAGGGGGGCGCACATGGAGGGCAGATGCATTCAAGGACAATGGACACAAAGAAAAGCACCTGCATATCAACCAAAAAGAAATGCTGGCAGTGATACATGCAATCAAGGCCTTCGAAAAGTTCATGCATCAGGGCCATCTACTAATAAAGACAGACAATACCACAGTTATGTGGTACATAAACAAGCAAGGAGGTACCCATTCCTACCCTCTTTGCAGACTGGCAGTGAATCTCTGGGATATTTCCCTACAATTGAAAATAGAGCTACAATCCCAGTTTGTACCAGGGAAGGACAATGTTCTGGCGGACAGCCTAAGCAGAAACATCATGGATCCACATGAATGGATGTTGCATCCAGACATTTTCATACAAATAGCTCAAGCAAGGGGAAGGCCGGATATAGATCTTTTTGCCTCCCACTTCAATCATCATCTGAAAAAGTTTTGCACAAGGACATACCATCCTCAAGCATGGAAGGTGGATGCTCTCTCCTTCAGCTGGAACTCTCTAACACTATATGCCTTCCCACCTCTTCCTTTGATGACCAAGGTGTTACTAAAGATCAAGACAGAGCAACCGAAAGTCATACTGATAGCTCCAGACTGGCCAAGACAGCACTGGTACCCACTGCTACGGAACTTAACACACACCAATCCGTGGCTCCTTCCTCAATGGCCACTTCTACTGACACAGCACAATTACAGGACACTACACCCCAACTTGAAAACATTGAAGCTGACAGCTTGGAAGATTCCATGACTATTACTCAGGATACACTTTCCAAAAGGGTAAAAGATATTATCCTGGAGGCACGCAGATCTTCCACTAGAAAAACATACTCAGCAAAATGGAAGAGATTTCTTATCTGGAACAGCAAAAAGGGTCAAGACCCATCAGTGATGAGCATTCCACAGATCCTGGAATACTTGGCTGAAATGCTCCACAATGGCCTTTCATATTCTTCCATAAAAATACATGCTTCAGCAATATCTGCCAAATATAACACTGATCTGCCTGTATTTTCTCACCCATTGCTAAGACAGTTTCTAAGAGGTGTAAAGAACATCAACCCTCCAAGGAAACCACCAGTGCCTGCATGGGACCTCAACTTCATGCTGGAAAAATTAACTCTTCCTCCCTTTGAACCAGCAGCATCTTCAGAGTTGCAATTTCTGTCTTGGAAGACAGCCTTCCTTCTGGCAGTAACCTCAGCAAGAAGAGTCTCTGAGCTACAGGCCCTTATGGCAATACAACCATTTCTCATTTTCACCAGGACAGAGTTTCTTTGAGAACCAATCCGTCATTCATGCCAAAGGTGGTATCCAGGGTGTCCCTGAATCAAGCTATTCACTTGCCTACCTTCTTTCCCAATCCTCAAAATAAAGGAGAGACTTCTGCACACCTTGGACATACACAGACAGTTGCGCTACTACTTGGACAGAACAAAGTCTTTCAGAAAATCTGACCAGCTTTTTGTAGCTTTCGCTGCTGGATTGCAGGGAAAAGCAATTTCCAAACAGACAATTTCTAAATGGATTGGAAATTGCATTCGATTCTGCTACTCTTTTCATGGAAAAACTGTGCCAGCTGACATCAGGCCACATTCCACCAGAGCTACAGCCACCTCCACAGCTTTTTTAAGAGGAGTGGCAACAAAGGACATTTCAGAAGCTGCTACATGGAGCTCCGTGCATACATTTTCCAAACATTACAACCTGCCTTTATACTCCAGGTCCAGAGCAGGGTTTGCCTCTGCAGTCCTGCAGGGTATTTTAGCTACACCATCTTTGTCTTAGTGCCTACCACCCCCAGGTTGGCTATGGTATTCAACCCATATGTCAGGACTGCAGTTGCATCCTTGAAGAACATAGTACAGTTTTGTACCTACCATAAGTGTAGATGTCCGATAGGTATGCAACTGCAGTCAGGTTTTCCCTCCCACCTACCCCTCTGTGATATACTTTTGGGTTTCTACCCCTCATTTTAGCTACCTGGGGTAATCTTTTATGGTGTATTTGTTTTTATGCTGTTGTACTTGTCTGGAATTTTTTCTCTATTTTTCAAAATTTAGCCTTCCTTAGAGGGCACCTGGCATCTGGGGCAAGAAACACTGAGGAAGATGGCATCAGCTGACGTTTTTATACCCCAGGCGCTCTGACATCGGGGAAAGGGCGACATCAGCCGACGCCGGACCCAGACTTTGGAATCCAGCCGACTGAAGGGCTGCCTGAGGCAGGACAACCCATATGTCAGGACTGCAGATGCATACCTATCGGACATCTACATTTATGGTAGGTACAAAACTGTACTTTGTAGTTAGGCACAGATTAGTTACATACATCAGCTACTGCACATGCATGGTAGCTGCATGCACACTACAAATTGTACATGTGTGTTGGTCCTACATGCCTGTCATGTAGCCATGTTTGTATGCATTGCAATTGGTGGACATGTGTGATGACATACATAACACATGGACTGTTGTATGATATGATGGGTGTCATGGGTAACTAGTCCAGAGGGAATGTGTCCTCGGTCAACATTGCTACCTCATGTACTGTTAGCATTCAACAGCCATGGACCCACCTTCCATTTGTGTGTGTGTGATTGCTGTAGCCACTTGTCTGCACAGAGGACAGCAAAAGCTATGCTATGTACATATGTGTTGTGTGTGTGGTCCATGCACATATCCACTGTGATTACATGTATGTCATATCCAAACATGTGTGTTCTTTGGTGTACAGTGACAGTCATCTGTCACAGCTGTGTAAGACCCAGGGCCCATGTTATGTGTAGAGCCAACCTGGTTATGTACAGTGGTATCATTGCAATGCATAACACATGATGGAACCCTGTCGGTACATGTATAGTCTGCACAGTTGCTGTAGACCTTTGTAAAGTCCACTGGTCATGAGTCACACAGTGTTGTGGTAATGTATGGCTGTGTATTGCTCGTCCAACGACATGGTGATGTCTGAGGGTTACATAGTAGACTGCGGTGTGTACCTCTGTGATCTGCACCTGAGACATCTGTGAAGGCTTCTGAGTGTGTACTGGTCAGTACATGTGAGTGGCCTTTGTGTACGTGGGGACAGTAACACCATACTGTGCCCACGTACACAAAGGCCACTCACATGTACTGACCAGTACATGTGAGTGGCCTTTGTGTACGTGGGGACAGTAACACCATACTGTGCCCTTCATTGTTTAGAATCCGTGTGCATGCAAGATGGCCCTAGTGTGTGAGCATGCCCAGTACGCCGTTGTGTACATGGACACACAGTACATTCCACACTGCGCCCTTCTGTGTTTAGAATCCGTATGCATGCATGATGGCCCTTTGCAACCGCTATGTGTCTGAGCATGCCCAGTACGCCGTTGTGTAGATGGACACACAGTACATTCCAAACTGCACCCTTCCGTGTTTAGAATTCATGTGCATGCAAGATGGCCCTTTGCAACTGCTAAGTGTGTGAGCATGCCCAGTACGCCATTGTGTAGATGGACATACAGTACATTCCAAACGGACGTGTGATACTAAGTGTGTGGGCATGCCCAGTGACACCTTGTGTCGGTGATGTGCCTCTGTGTATGGGCATGGCCATTGACATCCTGTATAGCGATGGAGGTCATCCAGGCAACAGATGTCCATTTTCCATGTCACGATGGATGCTTACATTGAACACACTGGTAGACTGTCTTGAAGGGTGTACTGTCTTTGGCGCGTCCCGTATCTATGTAGTGTAGTTGTAGTGCTCCGTAGATAGGCAGTTGCCCCTATCACACCACTGCCATGTGTTTGTCTACGTCTACCTTGGGACAGTAATATGCTTTTAGACTGCTCACTCTCTATACATTCCCTATCGGCATCCTTGCCTTTGCGGATGATGTCATCCACCTAGTAGTATGCCTCTGGGAGTGCTGTGTTCAGTAATCTCGGTAGCGCGTTCTGTAACTGCGTAATGCTGTAGTGTGATGAGGTAGTTAGGTGTATGTTCGACTCCCAGCCCTGCCAAGTGTGTGTGTGTGTGTGTGTGTGTGTGTGTGTGTGTGTGTGTGTGTGTGTGTGTGTGTGTATGTGTGTGTGTGTTTCCAGCTGCCTGGGGACAGAATAATGCTTTTAGATGGCTCACACCACATACATTCCCTATCGGCATCTTTGCCTTTGCGGATGATGTCATCCACCTTGAAGTATGCCTCTGGGAGTGCTGTGTTCAGTAATCTCAGTAGTGCATTCTGTAACTGTGTAATGCTGTAGTGTGATAAGGTAGTTAGGTGTATGTTCGACTCCCAGCCCTGCTAAGTGTGTGTGTGTGTGTGTGTGTGTGTGTGTGTGTTTCCAGCTGCCTGGGAACAGAGTAATGCTTTTAGATGGCTCACACCACATACATTCCCTATCGGCATCTTTGCCTTTGCGGATGATGTCATCCACCTAGTAGTATGCCTCTGGGAGTGCTGTGTTCAGTAATCTTGGTAGCGCATTCTGTAACTGCGTAATGCTGTAGTGTGATAAGGTAGTTAGGTGTATGTTCGACTCCCAGCCCTGCCAAGTGTGTGCCTCTGTGTGTGTGTGTGTGTGTGAGATGTTCATCATGTTACCCTGCTGCAGTCATCACACTTGGGTTATCTTGTCGTCAGGCAATCCCGCAGTCGGCCTGAATTCCAAAGTCTTGGTCCGGCGTCGGTTGCTGTCACTTCTTCCCTGACGTCAGTGCGCCAGGGGTATATATGATGCATCTGACACCATTTTCTTCAGTCTTTCTTGCCGCACGGTGCCCGAAGCAGAAGCAGTTCGCAAGTGCCGGTCGGCCGACTCCTGAGATTTTCGAAGTCGAATTTCAGATCCGAAGTCTTCAATAAAGCTAAGTACCCCATTGGGGAAACTTTTCTTGCCTCAGACCGATGTCAGAAAAAGTTCACAATTGTATTTCTTGTAGGAAGCAAATACCTCATAAGGCTTTTCATTCTTATTGTATACCTTGCCTAGGCCCAGACCACAACGTCACTGGTTGTCGCTTTTGTGCTAGGTTCAATAAGCGTACTACAAAAAGACGCTTTGATTTCGCACGACACTAATTCGGTAGAAAATTTAACTACACAATGCTGTCGGAGCAACCGACTACCGGCGTGCACAAAAAACACAAGGATAAGGACAGGCAGACTAGACCCAAGCCAGACTCCAAGGCCTCAGCTGGGCCGGTCTTCGGTTCACCAGTTTTCAGTGAGGCTCCTACGCTGCCCCTGGCTACCACAGATTTGGAACCCGAGACCACTTCGGAGCCTTTGGCGGAGAGTGCTAGGCTGACGCAGCCATTTTCTTTAGCCCTTACCGACGACATTGCAGAAAGAGATGTCGGTGCTGCAGAAAAACCTTCGGTTTCTGAAGGTGTCTTCAGACCGATGACGCTCACTATAAAAGCTTATCCTAAGATTAAGACTCCTATTAAACCAAAAAAGACTGCACTTCAGTCTCCCATGCAAGGCCCCATGCCTAAGAAACAGATGCTTAAAATGGCTGAAGATTTGATCTCTTTAATCAGGGGTTCCCAACCCCCCCCCCCCGACAAAAGGACTAGACAAGAAGAAGATTATGCCTCCTCTGATCAAGTGTCTATTTCCTCAGGCTCCTCTGAGGACCAAGATTACTTTTTTCCTCCTTATGAAGATTCTGATGCTGAGGATTCCTTTCCCTCAGCTTCTCCCCCTGAAGACTACTCCTTTGGGGAAACTTTACACACTATGAGGGAACATTTTCACTGGGAAGGTCAGGACTACTCTGACTCAAAGAAAAGGCTCAGAGAGTTTCTTTTACTCCCCCAGCACAGACCTCTTGCTATCCCCCCAGTTTTAGACATTGTGGATGATGTTTACTTAGAATCTAGTTTAAATCCAGATTCTCTGCCTCCTGCTCCAGCCAAACCAGACAGATATTATAGAGTGCCTGACTCCCACAAATTCCTTTATAAAAGCCCTGTTGCTGATCCAGAGACTATCTCCCAGGATCCCAAAGGGGCTAAGGCATCTATGGCAAAAAATCCTGTACCCTCTGAAAGGGACTCCAGAGCACTAGACAGGTGTGGGAAAAAGGTCTACACCTCAGCCACTTTAGCTATGAGAGCACTAAATTGTCAATTTCACATGCTAAAATACCAACAATTTCTAATGTCTCAAATAAGACAAAAAATGAGCACACTGCCTCAACAGTCTGAATTGAAAGAAATGCAGGATCTGTTGTATGCAGCTGAACAGGTGGGCAAACATACTTTACAATGTGGATTTGATTCTTTGGAGGCTTCCTGTAGAGCAGCTGTTACTGGGTCTGTTATACGTAGACATGCTTGATTAAAGGAACAAACTCTGCCTGATCATGTTAAAGCAGAGCTTCTAGATGCTCCTTTGCAGCAGGATGTCCTATTTGGAGTTAAAGCAGAAGAAGTATTAAAGAAAATGGAGGATAAGGCAAAATCTATGCAGACAGTCAAAGATTTTCTACAGGTTCAGCCCCCTCGCTTCAGCAGAAATTGGCCAACAAAAATTGGTCCTTTCCACCTACTGACAGACCACAGAGGGGTAAATACAGATGCCCAAGAGGCAGAGGACAACCACAAACCCACTACAAACCTCGACAATGAGGCACTACAACACAGAAGGGAGGAGAAGACAGGCCCCAAACTACTAGAAGGCAAACTCAATGACTTAAACCTCACATGGCCAAGCAAGACTCTCTTGGCAGCTCCCTTGGGAGGAAAATTAGCACTTTTTTCAGACAACTGACACATCGTCACAAAGGACAAATGGGTCCTAGACATAATTTCACAAGGATACAGATTCCATTTCCACACCTTGCCAATGAAAAGAGGAATGCCAAACCTGCCACAAAATCAATGGGCAGAGGCACAAAAAACAAATTACAGCTCTCATGGACATGAGAGCCATTCAACTTACCTACACGGGAGCAAGGCCAAGGATTTTATTCAAGACTCTTTCTAGTCCCCAGAAAGGACAATGTCTGGAGAACAATTCTGGACCTTTCTATTCTAAACACTTTCTTACAAGCACTCAAATTCAAGATGTTAACACTACAGCAGCTTCTTCCCATGTTGGGCAAGAAAGCATGGCTAGTAACGTTGGACCTCAAGGAGGCATACCTGCATGTCCCTATCAGACAAAATTGCAGAAGATACCTCCGTTTCATTGCAGGTTCAACCCATTACCAATTCTCTGCACTGCGCTTTGGCTTATCCACTGCGCCCAGGGTTTCACAAAATGCCTGGCACCAGTAATTGCATACTGCAGACAAAGAGGAATTCAAATATACCCATACCTGGATGACTGCCTCATCCAAGCAGAAAGCAAGGACATCCTCTTACAACATCTGGCTTTTGTAAAACATCTTCTAAGTTGCCTAGGGTACACAGTAAATGAAAATAAATCAAAACTAGTACCCTCACAAAATATGACATTCCTGGGTGCCAGCTTGAATACAACGGCCCAGAAGGCTTATCTGATGCCAGACAAACAACTACAACTGACTCAATATTTCAAAATAATGGCAACAAAGACCCAACTCCCTGCAAGAAAAATTCTGCAGGCCTTGGGCTTCATGGCATCTTGCATACTACTAATACCATTTGCAAAGCTGCATATGAGGAAATTACAGTGGTACCTAAAAAGTGTATGGTCTCAACACAGCCACAGCTTGGACACAATGATATCTCTCATTCCGTGCCTTCAACAAGAGTTTCTATGGTGGTCACAGGCATGTCACCTCAACAAGGGTCAGCCTTTAACCTTGCCCCCAGCCAGGCAAATTATGACAACAGATGCATCGGACTACACCTGGGGGGCACGCATGGCAGGTTCAAGGCATATGGACTGCAGATCAAAGGAATCTGCACATCAATCAAAAAGAGATGCTAGCTGTACAGAATGCTCTGACAGCCTTCAAGAACCTCTTACATCCAGGACAGCTTACAATAAGGACGGACAACACCACAGTAATGTGATACATAAACAAACAAGGGGGTACACACTCCTACCCTCTATGCAGGCAAGCAATGACCTTGTGGAACACAGCACTGGCTTACCAAGTTCAGCTACAAGCTCAATTCCTGCCAGGAAAAAAGAACACATTGGCAGACGACCTCAGCAGAAACATCATGGATCCCAGTTATGCAAGCCCGGCCTCCTTTCATTTTTTTTTGACAGTCAAATAAACGAAATATTTTGCTCAACTCCATCATCTTTGGGCAATTGCTGTATCCATTATAACAGATACATACAAGCGGTCCCAGCCATTTGATCTATGATCTGCTTTTGTTTTTCATAATTCAGGGAGTTTTTCTAGAAATTCTTTGATGACATTTTTAAGTTAAATATTATATGTTCTTTCTTTTTTGTTTGTTCCCCTTATTTTTGAGTCTAGCTATATTTTCTTATCATATATATATACTACAAAATACTGTAGTGAGTGTATGCATTTGTACATGTGTTATAAAGAGAAGCACAAAAACATTCACGAGTGGAAACTGGATCCACAAGTATTTGCAATGATAACTCAAAAATGGGGCCAGCCAGACATAGACCTGTTTGCCAGCCCCCAAAACTATCAGCTAACAACATTTTGTACAAGGACACTTCACCATCAAGCTTGGAAAGTGGACACTCTCTCATTTAGTTGGAAAAACCTGACAGTATATGCCTTCCCTCCATTGCCCCTTCTCTCAAAGGTGCTTCTGAAAGTCAGAAAGGAGAGACCACGAATGATACTCATAGCCCCAGACTGGCCACGCAAGCACTGGTACCCACTATTAAGGAATATGGCCCAGGGCTCACCTTGGATTTTACCACAAATTGCCCATTTGCTCACACAGCAAGACAATCAGATTCTACACAGCCAGCTCAAAACCTAAAATTTGGCTGCATGGCAAATCACCTGAGCACCCAGCCAGCTCCTCTTCCTCAAGTAGTTATGGATGTTATTCTGGAAGCTAGGAGGCCCAGCACCAGGAAGGCCTACTCGGACAAATGGAAAAGGTTTTGCACCTGGAACCAAGCTAAAGGCCAAAATACCCTTCAGCCTCACATGCCTCAGATTCTTCAGTATTTAACTGAGATGTTGCACAAAGGACTTTCTTTTTCATCTATTAAAATCCACGCCTCAGCTATTTCAGCCCACTACAACACAGACCCACCCTTATTTTCACATCCACTTCTAAGGCAGTTCCTCAGAGGGGCAAAAAAAATTAGGCCCCCCAGGAGAGCACCTACACCAACCTGGGACCTCTACTTTGTTCTGGAAAAACTTATGCTACCTCCCTTTGAACCAGCTTTCTCTGCTGATCTAAAGTTTATATCATGGAAGACTGCCCTGCTGCTAGCAACAACTTCAGCCAGAAGAGTCTCAGAGCTTCAGGCACTAATGGCAGTGGAACCTTTCCACATTTTCCATCAAGACAGAGTTTCTCTACGAACTAATCCTTCCTTCCTTCACGCCTAGGGTGGTATCCAGTGTGGCTTTAAATCAAACCATCCACTTACCCATCTTCTTTCCAAATCCACAGAACAAAGGAGAAAGACTCCTGCATTCCTTGGACATTCACAGGCAACTTCGTTACTACTTGGATAAAACTAAGGTTTTCAAAAAATCTGACCAGCTCTTTGTATCCTCTGCTGCAGCTTCACAAGGGAAGGCTATATGAAAACAGACAATTTCCAAATGGATAGGACATTGCATTCATTTTTGCTATACCCATCATGGAAAACCAGTTCCTGCTACCATAAGGCCCCACTCTACCAGGGCAGCAGCAACATCTACAGCCTTCCTCAGGGGGGTGCCAACCAAGGATATTTTGGAAGCTGCAACTTGGAGTTCAGTACACACCTTCACCAAACACTACCACTTACCACTTTACTCTAAGACTAGAGCTGGCTTCGCCACTTCAGTTCTGCAGGGCCTTCCAGCCTCCTCTAACCCTCTTTGACTCCTCCTCCCATCCTTAGCTTTGGGATTCTACCCAAGTGTGATGACTGCAGCAGGGTAACATGATGAACATAGTACAGCTTTGTACCTACCATAAATGCAGATGTTCGAGTGTATACCCTGCTGCAGTCCAGGTTACCCTCCCTCCATCCCCTCTGACTAACTAACTAAATCTTTACAATACCTTTCTGATGTATTTGCTTATAGCTGGAGGGATGTTGTGTTTGTGCTAAATTTCTTAGATTGGTACTAATTACTGACCACCTTTTTGGGGGCACCTGACATCTGGGGCAAGAAAAACTGAAGAAAATGGTGTCGGATGCATCATATATACCCCTGGCACACTGACATCAGGGAAGAAGCGACAGCAACTGACGCACGGACCAAGACTTTGGAATTCAGGCCAACTGCGACAAGATAACCCAAGTGTGATGACTGCAGCAGGGTGTATACTCGAACATCTACATTTATGGTAGGTACAAAACTGTACTTTTCCAGCTGCCTGGGGACAGAGTAATGCTTTTAGATGGCTCACACCACATACATTCCCTATCGGCGTCTTTGCCTTTGAGGATGATGTCATCCACCTTGAAGTATGCCTCTGGGAGTGCTGTGTTCAGTAATCTCGGTAGTGCGTTCTGTAACTGAGTCATGCTGTAGTGTGATAAGGTAGTTAGGTGTATGTTCGACTCCCAGCCCTTCCAAGTGTGTGTGTGTGTGTTTCCAGCTGCCTGTAGACAGAGTAATGCTTTTAGACGGCTCACACCACATACATTCCCTATCGGTGTCTTTGCCTTTGCGGATGATGTCATCCACCTTGAAGTATGCCTCTGGGAGTGCTGTGTTCAGTAATCTCGGTAGCGCGTTCTGTAACTGCATAATGCTGTAGTGTGATAAGGTAGTTAGGTGTATGTTTGACTCCCAGCTCTACCAAGTGTCTGCCTCTGTGTGCGTGTGTGTTTCCAGCTGCCTGGGGACAGAGTAATGCTTTTAGATGGCTCACACCACATACATTCCCTATCGGCATCTTTGCCTTGGCGGATGATGTCATCCACCTAGAAGTATGCCTCTGGGAGTGCTGTGTTCAGTAATCTCAGTAGCGCATTCTGTAACTGTGTAATGCTGTAGTGTGATAAGGTAGTTAGGTGTATGTTCGACTCCCAGCCCTGCCAAGTGTGTGTGTGTGTGTGTGTTTCCAGCTGCCTGTAGACAGAGTAATGCTTTTAGACTGCTCACACCACATACATTCCCTATCGGTGTCTTTGCCTTTGCGGATGATGTCATCCACCTTGAAGTATGCCTTTGGGAGTGCTGTGTTCAGTAATCTCAGTAGCGTGTTCTGTAACTGCATAATGCTGTAGTGTGATAAAGTAGTTAGGTGTATGTTCGACTCCCAGCCCTACCAAGTGTGTGCCTCTGTGTGCGTGTGTGTTTCCAGGTGCCTGGGGACAGAGTAATGCTTTTAGATGGCTCACACCACATACATTCCCTATCGGCATCTTTGCCTTTGCGGATGATGTAATCCACCTAGAAGTATGCCTCTGGGAGTGCTGTGTTCAGTAATCTCGGTAGCGCGTTCTGTAACTGTGTAATGCTGTAGTATGATAAGGTAGTTAGGTGTATGTTCGACTCCCAGCCCTGCTAAGTGTGTGCCTCTGTGTGTGTGTTTCCAACTGTCTGGGGACAGAGTAATGCTTTTAGATGGCTCACACCACATACATTCCCTATTGGCGTCTTTGCCTTTGCAGATGATGTCGTCTGCCTAGAAGTATGCCTGTGGGAGTGCGGTGATGCCGGAACTCGGTAGCGCATTCTGTTACTGCATAATGCTGTAGTGTGGTAGTCTAGACAGGTAGATGCTCTATTCCAGGGCATGGCAGGTGTGTGTTTGGCAGTTATACCGTATGTGTTGGTATCTGTGGGTGGCTAGCTGCAGGATGTGTTTAGTTTGTTTTATTGCTGACCTATATAGTGTCCACAGCCCGCATATTCTGCCAAGACACTGGGTTGTCAACACATACATTCGCCAATAGGTCTGGTGAGTAATTGTCAGCAGCCCTACTCTTACCCTTGCTACGGTCTGACCCATGTGACGCAACATAACACACGTGCCTTGATATTAACAACACTACATGATGCAGGTGGCACATGTAGTTTCCTTTCCATTCCTGTCTAATGCATTGCTGTCATGTGGTTCGCTGTTGTGATATAAATGCCATATCTACATATGTGTGTACATGTATATGTGTGTATATATGTATATATACATATATATATATTTTATTTTACTTTTATTTTATTTATTTTATTTTATTTTATTTTACATTTGTTAACCGGGCTAGTCTGACTGGATATATTTCCATTTTCAGCAGAGGCCCGGGAAGAAAAGCTCCACAGAGACATAATAACTATTACATACAATGCAAAAGAGAGTAGCATACAAGATATACTGTATCAGGATAATAATTATACAAGGAATCAAACTTATAATAGACATAAATTAACAGTTGTACAAAGGTGTACTCATGGCTCTAGGAAGCAAAACACAGGCATACGTTATTTAGAATAATCAAACATTATAAGAAAGGAAAAGGGTATTTAAGGACAGCTAAGTAAGTAGGATAGTTTAGATTAGGTATTTCTAGGAGTCCTCAGTAAACTGAGTAATATAATTAGGAAGGAGAAGGATAGGGGAGAAGTAAGTTATAGAATAGTGAGAAAATAAGTAGAAGGTAGCAAAGGTCACAGAGATCAAGGGGTAGTGGAATGAGCTAAATACATGGGTTCAGTCTGGGTTAAGGCAGGGGCATAGCCAGTGTTTGGTAAGGTGGTGTCTAAGTTTTTGTTTGAAAAGGACAGGAGATGAAATAGAAGTTAGTTCAGTGGGCAATAGGTTCCAGTGTTTACCAATGGAGTTAGAAAACAGGGAGTCACCGGCAAGGTTATTGGATTTGGTAGCAGTGACTAGGAGTTTATTAGAGGAGTGGAGATAGCTCAGGTTAGAGTAAGGGGTGAGGAGGTTAGAAAAAGAAGGGGTGTTGTTTGGCAGATAAAAAGATTTGTGGATGATGGGAAGTTGAGAAAGAAGCAACATGTTTTGTAATTCAAGCCAGTGAATTTGTTGTAGGTTCAGGCAGTGATGTGTTCTGAATTGATTACCAGTAACAAATCTAGCTATACTATTGTAAGTAGTAGTCAATTTAGTAAGATTATTTTTCTTTAGGTTAGTGTAAATTGGTGAGGCATAGAGAAGAGTGGAGATGAGATGAGAGTGAGCCAAAGTAGCTTTGGCTGTTGGGGATAAGAATGTTTTAATATATATATGTCCATATATATATGTCCATGTATATATGTATACAAATAATATATGTGATATATGTAGATGTAGAGGTGGACATAGATGTGAACATATGTCTGGGGACATCAGCACTATTGACTATTTGTGCCGGATGATCTGCACGTGATAACCTGGCATCTATGTATATCTGCCATGGCGTGGTGTTAATGCACATTGTCTGTGGTGTGCAGGGCCACAGGTTGTAGTCATGTAGACACCGGTTATTTTGTTGCTGGGAAGACCATGGGACATTGAATATGGTGATGGTAAGGCACCTGTTGCCAGTTGTGTGTGGATCTGAGCGACACTGAGCAGTGGTTAATATGTTGGAGGTTCGGTATGGGTCATATAACTATTCATTAGAAGACTATACTATGCAAATGAGGTTGACTATGGTGTATCACATTTATCACCAGGGTGTGCTGCTGGTCCCTGGAGTGTATGTGTGTAGTCAGCCAGGTGCAGGTCTCGAATGTAGCAGACAGCATGGGAGGGGGGTCAGGCATACTGTATGTACATTGCAGAACTGTGCCTCGCGAGTGCTCCTGCCTTAGCACACCTAAGCTAGGGGTGTGTCTATACCTGCCTGATGATGTTGGGAGGGATGACAGCAGTGGTGGGGTAGTCAGGGTGTACAGGCTGCACAAACAGGTGTTGATCAGCACAATCAGCTGATGACATGGCCAGCCCGCACATGAACAGTACATTAATGCGAGCAAGCAGCATACACACAGGTTTCATCCACACTCTACACCACTGGTGTATACCTGCAGGGACATTTCACAACACAGTCCAACCAAATGACACGGGCTGCAGCAGGCAACATATACCAACATGTGCAGGAGGCTGGGGCAGTGAGGATGTGTATGCTGCCGAACAATCCTTACTGGGGTGACATAAGACTTTATAGACCGAGGGTGACTTACCAGGGTCTACATGGGCTGGGGATGTTGGAGCACTATGGGGTGGACAGAGACATCCTACAGCAGCTTGTTGACCTGTGCCTAACACATCAAACAGGCCGAGGGAAACACATCACAGTAGATACATGGGATGTGTTGGCCTAGGTGTACTAGCCACAGGTACCTCACACAGCACAACTGGGGATATCATGGGTATCTTACAGGCATCTGCATCCAGAGTATTGCACCAGTTCACACATGCCATGTCAACACATGCTAGTGAGCACGTACAGGTCTTCCACACACGTGATTAGTGGACCAGCAATATGCATCTGTTGAACCACATGGATGAGTACCCTGGGGTACTGGGTGCTACAGCCTGCACACGTAGCACCACCCGGGGATCAGGGTAGGGCCTACAGTCAGTGCAGGGGCTTACCCTCCAACAGCTAGGCCATATGCGATGGCCAGGGCATGAGATTGAATGTGTGTGTTGTCTGCCCTGGAAGCTATGATGTGTCTGATGTATGGCGTCTGACACAGCTGTAGCACACCAATCCCTATATGGACATCCCCTACAGTTTCCTAGTGGGGGATGCTAGGTAAACACTGGTGTAGTGGCTTATAACACCCATCAGCAATGCACACACACCTGTACACTCACACCATACTGAGGTGGATGCACAGGCAAGACATATACATGTGCATGTGTTTGGGAAGCTCGGTTCGCAGTTCTGGTATCCGGACACATCTGTTGGGGCTCTGCAGTATTCACAAGCTACATGCATACAGGTTGTTATGGTATTTCCTATGCTACACAATGTTATCCTGCAGTAACAGTTGCAGCAGGAACAGCATGGGGCAGGGCCACACAGCTCAACACCACTGCCAAGGCCTGTACAGGCACAGTGCGACTTGGTGAAGGAACTACCTGAGTAGGGCACAGTCGGTGAAAGCCCGTGCACAGTATGATCTGCCCTTGGTAAAGAGGCAACACAAGGCATATGCAGTGACACAGTAGGTACCCACGGATTTCCCCTCTCTGACCCGCACACAGTACAATGGATGCCAAACATGACAGTACCTGTGCTCGGCCATGTATGGGAGGTGCACTGTGTGCATCCGACATAGGCAGCACTCCAGCACCGTCCTCAAGTCCATAACACAACCAGGGTATGTCTATTGACCTAACAAGTGGCAGTTGTATTAGAATGTGTACTTACCCATTGCTATGGTATGTATGTGAGCATACAAGTGACTGTGGTGGCCAAATGTTAGGGCAGCAGACAGTACACATCCATAGTGGCACCATGACCTCTGTAGCACATACGGGGGTCACAATGATAGCCTGTAGTACAGGGTGTCCTAACCCACTGCATATTATGGGCTGACCATCATGTGTGTCCGTACAGCCCACACATGTTCCATGCAGCTGGACAGATGTGGACCAATACAGACAAATGATATATGATGGCCTATGGATAGGCCCAATGACTGACCCCAACCCCCTATGACACACACAGATGACAGCAGGCCAGGCTGTTTGATGTAGGTTGTGTAATAGGACGTCCAACACCACTGTGCTGGTAATTAATGCTGGGAAATGACGTACCCTGGTATCCCTCCAACCAGCAATTTAGGTAGGTCCACACACTGACATGGAGTACCCGGCAGACCAGTACAGTAGTGGCAGATGTGTACAACTGTTGGCTGTGCCTCCCATCACACCTACACATGTGAGAGTCATGTGCACCACCCACAGTGCTGTGTAGGACTGTGGTTGTGGTTGCATGTCCCCCCACGCTATACAGACATGTAGCAACTGTCAATGCCATATGACCATTAGCTACCCTGCAGACACAGCATGTCACCTGTCTGTGTAGAACGGAGGGGTCAGCAACACAGTACTAACTATCTGGACATGTGACACATGCAATACAGTTGATCATACTTTGCATGCTCACACACATGATGGTATTGTCAGTCTACAACATGCATAACAGTCATACTGGGCATGCTCACACACTGAAACACAGGACGGCCAGGCATGCACACACCCAGTGGTCTGGACATATCTGCCAGTACATTGCTATACTGTTGGATGTCTGTGCTGTATGGTGTTTGCGGTCTATTGTCTGTACATATGCCATGGTCTATTGTTAATTCACATGAGCTATGTGCGCAGGGTACTTCTACCATCACATGTATAGGGCGGTTCTTTGTTTGCGGACAGGCTGACGCCTTTGGATACAAACTGGGTAAGGCACAGTCCAGCAGGTGGGAGCTGTTGTGCATGGGTTTGCACAGTGTTAAGCACTGCTGACCTCTGGTCACAGCACCTTATACACATTTAGACTCCACATTTCTTTGACAGGGCACTACTGGCATACTGGTAGACAAACACGCTTACAGCCGCTCGCTCTCTGACATTTCTACTTACATTTGTCACTCACGCTGGGTGGGTGTGATCCCTTGTGATGCGTATTACATCAGACTACATGACTACAGTATCGGGTATGTGTAACCATTTTGCGATGGCAGCTGGTCTACTGTACGGACTCGGCGGCCTGTCCAGTGACGTAATCATATTATATGCGTGTTCCTGATACGATCTGCTCCCATCTGCCTGATACATGGGAACCGATACTCTGCAATGCTGACATGTGACTTGAGTTTGTTAATGCAGCTGTCTGCCGAGCCATGCTACCGCATACCTACTGCACGTTGACCACCTTTCAGATTGCATGATGGGAGACTGTAGGAGTGACACCTTTCCCACTTTGCATGGGACAGTCCCTCATCACACATCACATGTGACAATACCAGAACTCTCCACCAATCGGGGACACATTTCTGCAGAATCAGGGACAGGTCATGAAAAACAGGGACAGTTTTACAAAAGTAGTGCTATTAACTTGACACATTGACAGAATCAGAGCATATGACTTAATACACATATTCTGAAGTAACAGCTGTTTATAACTCTTACTTATTGTCATTAGTCAGTAAGTGTAATTCACCACCTTTCCTTCAACAGCCACTACTTTTAGGAGGGATTAAGAAGGACACAGTTAGACTTTCAGTCAAACTCAGGGACGTACCTGACATTCAGGGACAGTTGAGTGGTATGGACAATACACTAGCCATTGCAACTGTCCTGATTAGGGGATCTTCTCATGTTGTTGGTGTCTATACTGGTTGCTTGTTACAGGTCTTGTATACCTGACACGTCGATATGTCATATGTAGTAGCTTAAGCAGCTATACTGCTGCTAGACTACGCTTTGATTTGTTCCAATATGTATATTTCTGTACTATGCATGGCTGTAAGTATGTTCTGCCCCGGTACATCTGATAGTTCTACAGAGCAGGTTCCACTTTGGCCGTTCAGACTGGTGGCGGTCCTATAGACCCTATATGTAGAGCTATCACATGTGTCAAGGCAACACATACCCACAGCATACCTCTCAACTGTCCCTGATTTTCAGGGCTGTCCCTGATTTTGACTCAAATTTTAACTCTGTCCCTCTTAATCCCTCCTAAAACTAGTGACGTTTGGAGGAAAGGTGGTGAATTACACTTCATGAATAATGACAATAATTAAGAGTTACAAACTTCTTTTACTTCAGAAAATGTGTATTAATTCATATGCTCTGATTCTGTCAATGTTTCCAGTTAATAGCTCTAACATTTTAAATGTGTCCCTGATTGTCCTTGTGTTTTCTTGACTTGTCTGTGATTCTGTTGAAATTTGTCCCCAATTGGTTGAGAGGTCTGACCCACAGCCAGTAGTACACGGACGACCTCCACGGTTTGCATATGTTAAGGTTATTCATGTAGCATTATAATTGATAATACTGTTTCCTATTACATGTAGCTGTTACTGATACAACAAATTGATATCTGACACCACTACACACACTATACAGCCTCCATTCCCGAACTCACAGGCCATGTGCCATAACTGTCATTTTGCAAGACACAACTGCCCAGACAGGTGTGTCCATCGCAGGCGTACGGGTGTTTAACCTCTTCTGTTATGCTATCATCTAGCTGAGGTGGTCAGCAACTTATGCACTTTCCGTCAGTAGCAGAACTCACATACCAATGGGTGTGAATGAACACTGTATCAGGAACAATGCATAATACCCTGCGGGACACATTTAGACGATTGGTTCTATTAACCAGACACATTCACAGTCACAGAACATATGAATTCATTCACGTTTGTCGAGGTACATGCCGCTTATGACTCATACATGTTGTCATCTGTCATTACCTGTATTCCGCCACCTGTTCACCTAATATCAGTAGTTCTGGCAGTGTTTAGTTGGACTTTGTTACATTCTGATACATAACTATGGACATCCATGCTAATTCGATACACGGCACTGTGTAGGTCTCTATGTATTCCCCGATGGTTTACAAACTATCCGGTAGATGTGCTCTTCAGGTTTGGGAGGTGTAGGCGTATGCTATGCCCACATAGGAATATTAATGACTTCCACTGGGCGGGCCTACTAAATCTCTGCCAACCAGCACCTGCACACTTAAGCCCATTAATGCATACCCATGGTCCACCTACCTGGCACCCCTCTACAGTAGTCATGACAAATACTTACTGCGAGCGCAGCTGGGGTATGAGCACACCCCTACACATTGCCCACTTTCCCCATCTCGGGACACATGTCATACATTTTGCCAACCCATGTATTATCACACTTGCACAACCTACTGTTCCATGTACACCTACATCCTGCTTGTATTAGTGTCAGCAGATTCTTTCATACCCTGAATTTTTGGGGTTCTGCAAGGGTCACCGTTATCCATGTTTAAAGTGTAGACTTTGCAGAACTCTCCCACTGGTCCTCTCCTACCGGTGTTTTGGACAGCGGCAGTGTATTGATCTGTATTGCCTGTCTGTATGTCTGTCCGGCCTAGCTGGACGATGTGGGGGGTACAACGTTTCTTTATTGGAACTCCCAGTCACAAATGCCCAGGTTGTAAATATGTTACCCCTAATTGCTGTGAAGTAACCTATTTATGTGAATGTGTATATCTACACTGACATGTAGTTTGTTTTGTGTGTATGTGTATATATCACTACCTGTTGTTTGTGTATATATATCTATCTATATATATCCGTAGTATATCCTTGTGTGTGTGTATATATATATATATATATATATATATATATATATATATATATATATATATATATATATATATTTATATATATATGTCCGTATGGATATATATGTGTATGTAAATTAATATAGCTATGTGTATATATACGTTTTTATCTATATATACATCTGTGTGTCCATTAACCTATACATTTCCCAGACATGGACACTTACACATGCGTATTGGTTTTATCCCTGCTTCAACAGCATACTATTGCCTTAGTCATTCTGACATCGACACTTCACTCCGGTAAACTTGTGCTCAGTATATTGCACGTTATGCAGCAGACAGATGTCGCAAATTTTTCATGTCTGGGGTGCCGCTGATAACTGGGTTGTGATAGTGTCATTCGACCTATTCTTCATATGCGCAGCCTATTTTTCCTGCTACTGTGTTTGTTTCTGTACACATTCATATTATTACTGTTGATAGGATGTGTGTTTGTGTTACTGTGACTGTACATCAACAAATTGTTGTCTTCATGTAGTTGTGTCTTTCTGCTTTTCCCGGTTTGGGGTTGTCACAGCAGATCTCCGTTCCATTCATGGGTGGCATATAGGTTTTACGTGCCGGGCTGCCAGACCTGACGCACAACGTCTGACAATGATATGCCCATTTATGCATGTCTCCATGCAAACGACGCTCTATCTGGGAATTGCACTTACGTACTAGCTTACCTCCATGGGCCGCTCCATTGCACCCGGCGCAACATACCCTATCACTCCTGTGTCCATACTCGCATATCCATAGTTTCTCCTGCACACCCGTGTTGAGTTTCCCTGCATAACAGCCGTTATACACCTGATATCGCAGCCATGACACACCTTTACACATTGCCCTCTCATGAGCATTGGGGCCCTACACACATTTTGTACCGCCTCGTGTATTCACAGGCTCACCATCCATTCATATTTGCACATACGTGCCTTTCCTGGTGTTATGGATTACGAACGGTTTGCGGGTTACAAGTGTAGGTGGTCGTAACATGTCCTACATTCCATCTGTTTACAATGTTGACGTAGCACTTCAACGATGTTATGGCCACTAGTATAGCCATGCCTCTGGTGTGGAGAGTGGTGCTCTACTCACACTTGTGCAGCTTTATGTGACATATGCTGCTAGCACTTCATAATTCCTAACTTGCTCTGGATTCCCTTCGCAACCCTTAGGTTTGCTTTCGTCTTTCAATGTTCCTAACATATATATATATATATATATATATATATATATATATATGTGTGTGTGTGTGTGTGTGTGTGTGTGTGTGTATATATTTATATATATATATATATATATATATATATGTGTGTGTGTGTGTGTGTGTGTGTGTGTATATATATATATATATATATATATATATTTATATATATGTGTATATATAGATAAATATGTAGATATATAATTGCATATTTCTGTTATGTCTATGGATATTTATCTCTACACACATCTAACTATATATATATATATATATATATATATATATATATATATATATATATAGTATGAAAGTTACAGCTGTAGAAGACAACATACATTTGCTATGCTAATAGCTGCGTACACCAGCAGAGCCCACTTGCATCTACTTATTCTGAGTTACATATGTTTACAGGCACATCTTTAGGATTACATGTGCCTTATTCCTTATGACAGTACCACTTTGATGGAATCCGGTTAATGGACCCATGCGAACGCGATCACCTTTACATGTATAAATGTTGGCTTTACAGCACAGAGGCATTCATTACACAATTAATATGTGCTATAGTCGTACTTGAACCGGGAATGCTTTTACATTGGGCGGATGCTGTAACCACTACACTATTGGTGTTCTGGCTCATTTATATGTATACCCATGGTTCATAGCTACTCTGACATATGCCTCACAGCAGGCATCCATTCTCCTGCTGGGAAAACCGCAGTACTACAATTAGGACATTCCCTGTTTCCTACTGCTCTGGACCCATGCTGCAAGTCTACTCACTCCAAGGATATTCATAACTCCTACGCTTATAGTCCTCGCACATACGCGTGTTTGATTGTCAGGGTGTTCATGTGCTGGTCCGGGTTTAGGCTCGGCCGACTGGTGACTAGCACTGCCCTGGTGCTGTTCAAAGATCAGACGTAGCACATGGACAGAGTTAGTCCAGAGTTTTAACATTCTACCTGTGTTTACAGATGCAGGTGTTTGGGCACCTCTGACCACATTATTGGGTCGGCGCTACATAATTTAGGGCAGGGAGTTGTTCCACTACATAATGCAGGTTTGGGGGGGTGGTTTCCCTTCCCATTTGACTATTTCATTCATTTATACATACAATGAATATTATTCTGGACATCTGTTATGAATTCACTACAGGTATGCAATAGTCCTGTCAACAGATGGGACAGTTGGTTGGTGTACTTCTGTGTGCGGACCTCTCTGATACTCGGGGACTCATGTGTACAGTGACAGGGACAAGGCTATGACAACTCAGGGACAATCACAGACACTTCTACCATATTAGTACTATTAACTTGGAACTTATTGACAGATTCGTAATACTACTAATTTTCTGCAGTTAAATGCATCTATTACTCTTCATTGTTGTAAGTAGTCATTCTCATTCAACACCTTTCCCCCAAAGGTCACTGACTTTGTGAGTTTTTAAGGATCTGGCCAGTTATTGTACAAATGCTCTGACCATTGGTATCGTTGACATTGTCATATGTACAGGTTGTGCTGTATTCTGGTGACTAGGGTTGGCACCTTTTCAAATGGACAAGATGGGACATTTTCGGAACACACATCAGATTTTACAAGCCGACACATACCCATGGTCAGTACAACAGATAGAAATTTACTTATTTGCCTACATAAAAGCCTATTGTTGTAGCGGTTTAGTTGCTTATTCTGTTTCTTGTAACATTTAGGTATTGTAGATACTGCAATAATTATTTTCTGCTACTGTTACATAACATATGGGACATAATTATGTCCTACAATCCCAGGACATTTGCCATTTGAAATGTCTTTTGTCAGGACACAACTGTCCAATGATGGATTGTCCCTCGCAAAGCAGGACAGATGATAACCCTACTGCGGACACCAGATTGTTTGGGCCAACACATAGCCATGGTCAGTGCAGGTTTAGAACATTCATTTTTTTCCTGGCTGTGAGCCTTATACCTTTGGCACTATTGTTGTTTGCCTGTTTCTTGTACGAATTACGTTTATTCTATCCTGACGTGACCGTTTTAGGCAATTGTTACATGCAGTATGGTGCATAGTTATTTCCTACGGTCACAGGACATTTGACATTGTACCATTGTTGGTCAGGTCACACCTACACACACATTAATTGTCCCTCACACAGTGGATCAGGGGTATCCTGTTTACGTCAGTGCCTTCATCACCCTTATACCATGTGCCACTATGCGAATGTGTGCAATATATTCTCTCGCTTATTCGTGTCGGGACACGTGCGTCACGGGCAGGTGTTTGATCCTGGGCAGTAGGTTATGCATGACCATTTAGGGCTGGACAGTGTCGTGCACCACTAATGCACATTCCAACTTGTGTCCAGATATCTACAGGACTGGACTTTGTGTCTTCCATTCTAATGGAATCCTCATGAGGGATATCCCAAAAATTGAACAGACCAAAACAAGACGAATACCGACCATTCTTCTGGCGTTATGAAAATGTGCTGGGGGTTTTACATGCAAGGGATACATAGTGTGCAATCCTGCAACTGCCTAGGGTGACACTACCTACTACATATGCGTAGTGGTCACTATGTGTAGATGTGCCTGCACCAAACCAGTAGGCCAAGTATGGCTGGATTTGGTGGACGTTCAGGTAAGGGAGCGGGTTGTGTGATGTGGAGGGGATGCTGGGTAGTCCATTATGCATCCAGGTGTGTTGCATTTGTTATGGCCAGTTCCATCAGGACCAATCTGTGGGTATGTGCCAGTGACATGTCTATACATTTGTATCACACGTTTCAATATTCATATGTTCGTGGGATTGTGTTCTACAGTATGGCCTGTCTGGTTGTATTGCAGCTGTTTATACATGTTTCTGTGTTTCTTTCAGCTTCACCTGCTGCTCCCTCATGCACCTCCGGTTCACCTATTCTGCATACGACACAATATCGCCTTGGAGGATTGTACCATTACCCACCCCCCCCACACACACACACATATTCCTCACACCCCATACATCACTGCTTTGGTTGTTGGCCCATGACATGGCCAGAGTAACACATTGAATACCCTACATATGTCAGGTACCTGTATGGTTGTGAGGACTACCCTGCCATGTTTGCTTTCCACATGCTATACCTCACGCACATAGGTACATGCCCATACTTAACTTTCATTACATGGTTGGTATACCCGGGTACTACCCGTTCAACTGTGACACATCCTGACAAGTTCGGCTTGTACTGCTGATTTGCGGATTTTGGCAGACTGTTCTAATCATTGGTAGGATGCCACCTTTTCCTATATCCAGGATGGGATATATTCTGTACACATATCAGACTGTACTGGACAGCACGTACCCACAGTCGACGGTAGGATAATACTGTTCCTTTCAGCCTATGTGTTTACTTATTGTTGTAGCTGTTTATATGCTCCTTCTGTTTCGTTTACATGCTTATTCTATTACCTGTCACATTTGGCATGTGAAATACGGACATACCTTTTGTATGTGACTATTGCATGCCTTGTGGGATATGATTTGGACATACGGTCGCTAGATATGTACATTTATCGTATATTTTGTTATGGACACATCTGCCCAGCTGTGTATCCTCCCTCACATTATGGGTCAGCTGGTGACCCTAACCATTGGGCTGGATGTACCTAATGGCGGCTCACTAACATATGATGCATTTCACTTCCACTTGGTATAGCTATCTACACTGCATTGGACTACGGGCACACGGTTTTCCATGTCATTTGTTTCAGGATAGGGAGCTGTTATTCCCTACCCTGTGTTTGTGTTTGCTTCTTCATTTTGTTTCCGCAGGAACTTTCTTGCATGCTTTGCATACGTTTCAGTATCCACGGGCACTGACAGATGTGATTACTATCTTGCAACTTGTTATATGCAAGCATTTTAGGTTGCACGTCGACAGCTGGCATTTCCACGCCTCCTTGCGGCACTTCAACATGCCCTATGCACTCGCGCTCCTTTCCTGTGCACGTGGCTGTGGCGGCAGCGCACCTTCATTAATATGCATTTGGTGCTACTGCGCCATCTTCACACCGCACTGTCGGCGCAAGCCTACCGCCAGCCTTGCGCCGAGCTTCATGAATCCTGGGGATGGCTTAAAGCCATAGAAAACATACCGGCAGTGCAAAGCTATAATGCCTTCCACACATTTAGACTAGGTACTACACAGACAGGGTCTAAAGGTGGAGGTGTCTTGATTTACATAAAAAATAAATGTACTTTAAGGCTAGTGAAACAGGGCAATTCAAGTGAGCTTCTCCATGTTCAAATTGCCATAGGCAAAATTCTCATACTACTTGTGACCCAAGATACACATAACATGTATTTAAACCTATTGGAAACACTCACCATCCAATCCAATACCATGTTCATGAACAACTTTAATTACCCCACTATTAACTGGGAGTCATATATGACACCAAATGTACAGGCACAGAGATTCCTGGATTTTGTAAACATAAACTCCCTGGACTAGATTGTCAATACACTGACCAGAGGTGCAAGTATACTGGATCTTCTCAATAATATGGGAGAGTGCTGCACACACCCTAGTGTAATGTCTTCTCTTATAAGGTCAGACCACAAAATGGTCTCCTTGAAGTAAAAATAAACCCTGGAACCCCAGCTAAACCTGGAATATTCAGGAACTACTCTAAGCCTACACATTTGTTCCTACTATTAAGTGAATCTGGCAAAATGTCAAGCCACATAAACTCTAAGAACAATGATGCCTATATGGAACTGTTCACAGAAACCCTATGAGGTGGCTGTATCCACAAGGAAGTAGTAAAGAACTAACTCAAAAAAGCCAGCCTGGTAGAATCATAACATCAATCGACTGTATAACAGAAGGATGAAAATTATGCCAAAACATAGGGGGTGTAGCACCCAGCAGGATAAAAGCATTCTCATCAAACTAAATAACCAACTCAGGACAAATAAAGTCTATCAAAGCCAACTTTGAGGTAAAATTGGCCTTCCCAGTCTAGGATTAACCACAAGACATTCCTTATTTTTGTCCACAACCTCAAAAGCAATACAAAATTGTGTTCAGAGGTGATTGTTAATGGAGGCCTTCTGTACTGATCCAGAAGGTATGACAAACTTACTGGCCAACAAATTCAGCTCCAACTTTACCCCACTCTCCTCAGCCTTCCCTCAGGAAATACCATCAAATATAATTCCCCCTACTATCACTAGAGAACAGGCCCTCAATCCTCTTTCTAAGGCCAAAATGAGTGCATCTATGGGCCCAGACAATATCTCAGGATGCCTCCTCTTTCTAAGCCAAAGTCAGTATCTCAGAATGCCTTCTAAGTAGCATAAAATATGACCTATCAGGCTGTCTGAAATTGCTGTTTAATTGTAGCCCCAAACAGGCTTCATGCCTCATGAATGGAGAACAGCAACAGTCATTCCTCTGCACAAAGGTAGGCCATCTACAGACCTTGAAAACTACAGACCCATAAGTCTCACTGGTCTCCTATGCAGAGCCATGGAAAGAATTATCATGGAAATGATCAGTATTGACATAGTATACTTCCAGACACTGGGCCCAAACAAATTTGGTTTCATCAAGGACAGTTTATGCCTAGTCAACCTGGTGGACCTCTTTGAGAAGGTCACTAAAGCAATGGATGAAGACAAAACTGTTCACACTGCCTACCTTGACCTGGCCAAGACATTTATCACAATAGCCCAGTCAGGCATTGTTGACAAACTCAAGAGGTTAGGTGTAAACCCTTATGTCACCCATTGGATAGCCAGCTGGCTCACAGACAGGACCAAGTAAGTTAGAACTGGGGGAGTCCACCTCTACAAAGTGGTCAGTCACAAGTGGAGTCTCTCAGGGATCGGTCCTGGGACCTGTCCTTTTTGACATTTACTTCTCTGAAGACAAGGCTAGTGTAATTGGGCCTCTGGATGACTACATTTGCAGATGCTTGCAAATTAGGAGCAGTCATAGAATCCCCCACCAACACAAATGTTCTCCAGGAAGGGCTGACACACAGAAATAAATGGTGTCAGACCCATGGACTAAAACTAAATAACAAGAAATGCATAATAGTATATTTTGGGAAATCATCCACCCCAGGTAACTGTCATATTGACAATACACCCCAAAGAGTTGACCCAGTAGCCAGGGACTTGAGGACGCACATGGACAGTAATCTAGCCTTTGACCATCATGTGTCTACATGTGTCTGCCGTAGTGAGAAAATCATCCTATGCTGTGCAACTTATAAGCAAAGGTATGGTAGCTAGGTCGAAGAAAGTCATAGTCCCACCATATTCAGCATGCATCTGACCTGTCGTTAAGTACATTAACCCCTTTGGTATGTTCCTAAACAGGCACATCCAACAGTTGGAATGTCCACAGAGGTTCCTCACTAAAAGAATACAGGGCATAAGTAACATGTCCTATGCAAACCACGTCAAGGCCCTACCCCTGTATTCTGTCTCCTACGGGCTATTGAGGTGAGATCTATGCCTGGCATACAAGACATTGTCAGACCCCACCCTGATTGACCTCTTGCATATCTACAAAACAAACAGCACCGGAATTATCCATTCTAAAAATGTAAACCTTCCTATGTTATAAATAGGACCTGCTGGAGAGACAGGTATGTATCCCAGAGACTATCTCTTCTCTGGAACAGGCTTCCCATTCATCTGAAGCAGAGTTCCTCCCTAACTCAATTTGAGTGCAACTTGGACAATTGGATGGGTAATACAAAATTCATACCTGGTTTGGCACCTGTGGCTTTAATGGACACGGGCAGCCTGTAAATGGTCATCTCCCAGGCCCCTCTTATATAAACATATATATATATATATATATATATATATATATATATATATATATATATATATATAAACATATATATATATATATATATATATATATATATATATATATATATATATATATATACATACATGTTAAGACTGAAACAGCAGCCAGCCTAACATGCAGTACTGCTGATAGAAGATTAATGGCTGGGACTGTTTAGATAGACTAACATGTGTCTGTGGTCAGAGATGCACTTTGATGTCTATATACACAGAAAATAAACATGTTGCTCAGATGTACACATTTCAGTCACAGGTGACAGGCATAGGACAGCCAATCTTATTGTACATTGTGAAATGTACTTCATATAAATCATGATAATCATATATATGTGGACTGCTGCAGTGATGTTACTGATAAAAAATGTCCATAAAATGTTTTCATGATCACAACAGTGTGTGTTGAGGAGTAATGGGAATTCACCCCACTGACATCCTTATCAACATGACAACAAAGACATGCAACATGATGATACAGTTTTCCACCTGTGCAGGAGTAGGGATGAAGAAATACTTCTACCCTTGAATTGTCATAATAATGTTTGATGTATGCCAGTAATGACAGATGTGCCACTGCTGTATGAATGTTATAGATCCCTTCCCCAGGAATGTAGCTCAACAAATGGTGGGCTGTCAACCAAACCACCCCTTACAGAGAGAGAAAAGTCTCTGCCTTGCTTAAAGACATTACTGCCTCTACAGAGTCCCACAGTGTGGTACTAGATGTTTTTTTTAAACACCTTTGTTGAATTATCACTTGTGATGTAGACACTTTTATACTTATATAAAAGTAATCAAACTGTATTAACAAGTTAAAATTAGCAAACATTATGGTTCACATATATTGCTATATATCATATAACCTTCCTGTCCTTTTTTAAACAAGTAACATCTTTATTAAAGCATCACTTATGACATAAACAATCATATATTTATATAAATGAAAAGAAACCACACCGACACAATCCTAGTTGCAAGCATTTTACATCACAAACCATACAGACACACTCCCAGTTGCAAACATTATACATCACTTATAATCTACCCAGTTGTTTGCAGCGAAACATTACATCGCTCATTTAAGTCCTACCTTCTTTTGAACCTCATTCCTCCCCTGTATGTATTGTTCCCACAGTTCCCATTTTTTTCCTATGTAGTTTGCTCCTAACCTTTTTCTAAATATCTCAGTTCCAGTTGTTTTATCTCTTGTTACTACATTCACTACTTCTAATATAGTTGGTATAGATTTTGATTTCCATTTTCTAGTAATTGCTTTTTTGGCAGCCACTATAATTAGAGACAGCAAGGCCTTAGCTGGACAGGCCCCAGAGACTTTCATCTGCAGATGCAATTATCTCCTGAAAGACTTGTTAGATATGGAATGAAATCATTTTCCTTGGAAAGAACAAATATGTGCAATTGGTCTCACTGGTAGTATAGCAAAATGTTCCTAGTCAAAAAATGACATCAAAGACTCAATATGGTAAACTGCTGTCTTATTATTGATTACACAAAATGCATAAATATAGAACTATCATCTCAATTTATTAGAACGCCTCTTTCATCCAGTGGTAGTGCTTGTAATTTTTCTGTATACTTGCCACTTAAAATCTCCTACTTCATTGTATCTACAGCTGCAAGTTGTCATTACCTATCACTCTACACTTTATGAAATCTGTCTGGCATGGTGTAGTACATTAGGGCTGCAACACATCCAGCCATCTGCACAGGGCATGTCTGGGTATTATCTTTTCTCGTGTTTATAGCTGTAAAGATATCCATCACATGACTAGTTGTGGTGCTGGGTCGTATTTACACTGGATATTGTTTTCCTTTGTTGTATTCATAGGTGAGTCTCTATTTGGCACTAGAAGTGTGAAGCTGCCCCTTGTAACCCTGATAATGATATACTGGGGACAGGCTGGCATGTTCAGGAGGTGCAGTATTTGTGTGTGTGTGTGTGTGTGTGTGTGTGTGTGTGTGTGTGTGTGTGTGTGTGTGTGTGTGTGTGTGTGTGTGTGTGTGTGTGTGTGTGTGTGTGTGTGTGTAAGATACAGGAAGTGTGACCACTGCAGTCTCAAAAATGTACCTTGCCATTTGTAGTGAATATTTCCTACAGCAAACCATGGATGCAATATTTCTACCTGTGGATACCCAGGATAGACAAACATCTGAGAGAGCACAGGTTGATGAGGATACTATTTATCAGGGAAAATTTCTGTCCCCCAGTAGACAGATGTCTGAATCTTCCCAGGGGAAGTCATGGGCACTGAGGTCCACACAGGGGAACTGGTAATGATGCTGTGCTGGAGATATGGTTATCATCCTCTCTCAGAGGGTGATGTATCAGTGGCCACAATCCAACGTATGTGTAGGGCCATCAAGGAGGCAAGGGCTAGTCCATGGAAAGGCTAGTTCAGTGACAATTTCTTGCATGGTGTCCCTTTCCACACTGAGCCATCCATTATGTCAGCATTGTGGAGGGCATCACAGAACACTGGACAAAGCAGCTGCAATAATAGCCTCCTGCAGACACACATTTACAAAAGCTGTGGCAAGCTGTAGCATATTTGAGAGATATGTACTCTGCTCCATCTGAACACAGGCTTGTGGATGAGTTCAAATCTAAAGTGAATATAACATTGCTGTTCAACATTTAGACATTTACTAATCATACTGAGATCTTGTCTTATTTTCATTAGCAGACTTTTTTGTTAACTACCATTGTATGGTCACTCTGCACTTTCTTGACTTCTGTCTACTTCCCCTTGGGTAATGTTGCCACTGTGATGGCTAATTCTTTCTGCTTGTCTTGTGTTGTTTCTTTTCATCCCTGGGTGTGTTGTCCTCTTCCAACCAGTCACTTCCTTTCACTCTCTCAGAAAGGTCTGTAACTGTCTTTTAGATTCTCGGCTCATTCTTTTAGCACTCTCTAACAACACAGGTATTAAAAAACTTGCTTTCCTTAAGTGTGATGATAAACCTCTTCTCTCCATAGAGGCTATGCCTTTTTATTAATTATTGTTTTCCCGCCTTCTCCCAAATTTGTTACTCTGCCCATTCACCATGTTCATCGTGTTTCACTGTTGCAGTCATTACTCTTGGGTTATCCTGCTGGCAGACTACCCTCAGTCGGCCAGAATTCCAAAGTCTAGGTCCGGCGTCAGTTGCTGTCGCCTCTTCTCTGACGTCAGTGTGCCAGGGGTATAAAAGAGGCAGCCGACGCCATTTTCTTCAGTCTTTCTTGCCACGCGGTGCCCAAAGGAAAGGCAGTTCGCAAGTGCCAGTCAGCCGACTCCTGTGATTTTCAAATCCGAATTTCAGAACTGAAGTCTTCATTAAAGCTAAGTACCCGGTTGGGGAAACTTTTTTCTTGCTCCAGACCAATGTCAGAAAAAGTTAACAATTGTATTTCTTGTGGGAAGCAAATATGTCATAAGGATTTTCACTCTTACTGTATTCCTTGCCTAGGCCCTGATCACAACTTTGCTAGCTGTCGGTTTTGTGCTAGATTTAACCAAACGCACTATTAAGCATCGGTTCGATTTTGCATTTCATTACTTTGGCCGAAGATTTAATTATATAATGCCGTCAGAACAGCTGACAAACGGAGTTTACAAAAAACACAAGGACAAGGAAAAGGATAGGCATCCGAGGTCCAAAACTGACAACGAGGCCTCTGCTAGGCCAGTCGCCGGTTCTCAGTGAGGCACTTTCGCAGCCCCTGATGCCCGCTACCTCAGAGCCACAGGCCGCTTCCAACTCCCACATGGAGCCGACTGGGCCTCTGGATACTCAAGGTATTGGACACTCGGAAATAATTCCTTCAGATGGGTCCGGAGCCACTGAGCAGGCATCGGCTTCTGAGGGTGTCTTCACACCTACACAGCTATGTATTAAACCATCTTCAGCTTCAAAGACTAAGACTAAAGCAGCTCTAAAGACAAAGAAACAAGCACAGCATTCTCCTACTCAGACTTCCATGCCTAAAAAACAGATGCTCAAAATGGCCAAAGACCTAATTACTTTGATGAGGGGGTCCCATCTCCCTCCTGATAAGAGGCGTAGGCAAGAGACAGAGTATGATTCTTCTGATCAGGTTTTTATTTCATCTGATTCCTCTTCTGAACAGGATTATTCCATGCTTCCCTATGAGGATTATGATGCTGAAGAATCCATTCCTTCAGCCTCTCCTCCTGAGGATTATTCTTTTGGGGAAACCCTGCATACCATGAGGGAGCATTTCCACTGGGAGAGCCAAGATTATTCTGAATCTAAGAAAAGGCTCAGAGACTTTCTGCTACTTTCTCAGCACAGACCCCTTGCTATTCCACCTGTTCTAGACATTGTAGATGATGTATTTTCAGAGTCCGGCCTTTTCCCTGACTCTTTACCCCCTGCACCTGCTAAGCCAGACAGATACTACAGGGTCCCGGATTCTCATAAATTCCTATATAAAAACCCCGCTGCTGACCCAGAAACTATATCTCAGGGTCCCAAAGGGGTTAAAGCTTCCACTGCAAAAAACCCTGTCCCCTCTGTTAGGGATGCTAGGGCTCTAGACAGATGGGGAAAAATGTCTACACTTCTGCTACCTTGGCTGTAAGGGCTTTAAATTGTCAGTTTCATATACAATATTTAATGTCACTGCTTAAACAGAAATTGTTGACAACTACTGAATGTTCAGAGGACAAGGAATTGCAGGATTTATTGCATGCAGCTGAACAAGTGGGAAAGCATACTTTGCAATGTGGTTATGATTCACTGGAGGCCTCTTGCAGGGCCGCTGTTACAGGTTCTGTTATTAGAAGGCATGCTTGGTTAAAGGAACAGAATCTGCCTGATCATGTTAAAGCAAAATTATTAGATGCACCATTACAGCATGATACTTTGTTTGGTACTAAAGCAGATTGAAAAAAATGGAGGATAAAGCAAAATCCATGCAGACAGTCAAGGATTTCTTACAGGTACAGCCACCCAGGTTTAGCAGGAAGTGGCCTTCTAAAAATTGGTCCTTTCCAGTGTCAGACAGACCACAAAGAGGCAGATACAGGTGTTTCAGAGGCAGATCTCAGCCCCAAGGCTCATACAGGCCTAAATAATGGGGTGCTCCTACCTCCAAAAGCGGAGAAGACAAATCACAACCTTACAGGAAACAGTCCCAATGACTTTCCTCTGCCAGATCCAAGCACTTTTTTTTTTTTGTTGGCAGACCCCTTAGGGGAAATTTAGCACTTTTTTCATCAAATTGGCAAATGGTTACTCAAGACAAATGGGTCCTGAACACAGTGTCCCAAGGCTACAGGTTCCATTTTCACACTCTATCAAGGTCAAAAGGTATGCCAGACCTGCCACACAATCAAATGGCAGAGGCACAAAAACAAATTACAGCCCTCATGGACATGAGGGCCATTCAGCAAGTACCACAACAAGAGCAGGGGCAAGGATTTTACTCCAGACTTTTCCTAGTACCCAGAAAGGACAAAACCTGGAGACCAAGACTGGACCTGTCTATACTAAATATGTTTCTGGAAGTTCCAAAATTCAAGATGTTGACTCTACAGCAGCTACTGCCCATGCTGGGCAAGAAGGCTTGGCTCGTAACTTTGGACCTAAAAGAGGCACACCTGCATGTCCCAGTCAGACAATCTTGCAGAAGATACCTCAGATTCATAGCTGGCTGAATGCATTACCAATTCTCTGTACTGCCCTTTGGCTTATCTACTGTGCCCAGGGTCTTCACAAAATGCCTGGCACCAGTAATTGTGTTTTGCAGACAAAGAGGAATTCAAATATATCTCTACTTGGATGACTGTATAATTCAAGCAGAGAACAAAGACATTCTTCTAAAGCATCTGGCGTTTGTAAAAAGATTACTAATTGGCCTAGGGTACACAGTAAATGAAAAGAAATCAAAACTAGTGCCCTCTCAAGAGATAATATTCCTGGGTGCAAGTTTAAATACAACTGCCCAGATGGCTTATCTCACGCCAGACAAACAAAAGCAACTGACTTCTTACTTCAAGAAATTGACAACAAAAACCCACTTATCTGCAAGGAATATCCTGCAGGCCTTGGGTTTCATGGCATCCTGCATTCTACTAATTCCATATGCCAGACTGCATATGAGGAAACTACAATGGTATCTAAAAAGTGTTTGGACTCAGCATTGCCACAGCCCGGAGGCAGTAATTGCACTCATTCCCTGCCTGCAACAGGAGTTTTGATGGTGGGCAGAAGCCTGTCACCACAACAAGGGTCTGCCATTCAGTTTACCCACAGCCAGACAGACACTGACAATGGATGCATCAGATTATGCCTGGGGGGAACCATATGGCAGGAAAATGTATTCAGGGCACATGGCCTGCAAACCAGATGCATCTCCACATCAATCAAAAAGGGATGCTAGCTGTTTAAAATGCCCTGACAGCTTTCAAGGACCTGCTTCATCCAGGACAGCTACTGATAAAGACAGACAATACTACGGTCATGTGGTGCATAAACAGACAGGGAGGTACACATTCCTACCCCTTCTGCAGACAAGCAATGACCTTATGGGACACAGCATTGGCTTTTCAAGTTTACCAGCAAGCACAATTCCTGCCAGGAAAAACAAATACTCTGGCAGATGAACTAAACAGAAACCTCATGGATCCCCACAAATGGAAACTGGATCCACAAGTCTTCAGCATGAAAATAAGGAAATGGGGATGCCCAGACATAGATCTATTTGCCTTCCCTAACAACTGCCAATTGCATAGATTTTGCACAAGGATTTATCACAAGCAAGCATGGAAAGTGGACGCCCTATTCTTCAGCTGGAAAAATCTAACAGTATATGCCTTTCCTCCACTGCCTCTCCTTCCCAGGGTACTCCTAAAGGTCAGACAAGACAATCCAAAAATGATACTGATTGCACCAGACTGGCCATGCCAGCACTGGTACCCAATCCTAAAGAGCTTGTCTCAAGGTCCAGCATGGATATTGCCTCAAACTACTGACTTGCTGACCCAACAAAACAATCAGATCCTGTACAGCCAACTCAGGACCTTAAATCTGGCAGCATGGCAGATAATGTAGCCATTCAGAACACTCCTCTTTCAAAAGCTGTTATGGATGTTATCTTGGAGGCCAGGAGGCCCAGTACCTGGAAAATCTTATGCAGAAAAATGGAAGAGATTCTGTGCATGCAACCAGGAACAAGGCATTGACATGTGTGTACCAAATATCCCTCAGATTTTACAATACCTAACTGAGATGCTGAACAAAGGCCTTTCTTTCTCATCAATTAAGATTCATGCCTCTGCCATTTCAGCCCATTACAATACGGAACCACCTATTTTTTTCTCATCCTTTAATAAGGCAGTACCTCAGAGGGGCCAAAAACATTAGGCCTTCAAGGAGAGCACCAATTCCGGCCTGGGATCTCAATTATGTTTTGGAAAAACTCACACTGCCTCCTTTCAAGCCAGCATCAACAGCAGATATAAAATTCTTATCCTGGAAAACAGCTCTGCTCCTAGCAATAACCTCTGCAAGGCGAGTCTCGGGGTTACAAGCACTCATGGCTGTGGAACCTTTTATCATTTTTCATCCAGACAGGGTTTCTCTTAGGACAAACCCTACATTTATGCCTAAGGTGGTGTCTGGTGTGGCCCTCAACCAAACCATTCACTTGCCTACCTTTTATCTAAATCCACAGAACAAGGGTGAGAAAATTCTGCATTCTTTGGACATAAACAGGCAGTTACACTTCTACTTGGACATAACTAAAGCTTTCAGAAAGACTGAGCAACTTTTAGTGTCATATGCTGCAGGATCACAAGGAAGGGCTATCTCAAAACAGACTATTTCTAAATGGATAGGCCATTGCATCCATTTCTGCTATTTTCAACATGGCAAATCAGTGCCTAAGGGCATTAGGCCTCATTCCACCAGAGCAGCAGCCACTTCAGCAGCCTACCTCAGAGGAGTACCAACCAAAGATATCTTAGAGGCTGCAACTTGGAGTTCAGTGCACACTTTCACAAAGCACTACCACTTACCTCTTTACTCTAAGTCCAGAGCAGGATTTGCCACTGCAGTTCTTCAGGGCCTCATAGCCTCTCCTAATCCTATTTAGCCCAGCCACCCATTCTCAGCTTTGGGATTCAACCCAAGAGTAATGACTGCAACAGTGAAACACGATGAATATAGTACAGTTGTGTACCTACCATAAATGTAGATGTTTGAGTGTATTCACTGTTGCAGTCCAGGTTACCCACCCATCATCCCCCTTTTCTTTGCTGGAACTTATCTGCACTTCTCTATCCTATACAACCTATTTGGTGTATTTGCTTGTAGATAAAGGGAATGTTATTTTTGCACATGCATTTTTATTGGCATATTTTTCAGCCTACCAATTTGGGGGCACTTGACATCTGGGGCAAGAAAAACTGAAGAAAATGGCGTTGGCTGCATCTTTTATACCCCTGGTGCACTGACGTCAGGGAAGAGGCGACAGCAACTGACACCGGACCTAGACTTTGGAATTCTGGTCGACTGAGGGTAGCCTGCCAGCAGGATAACCCAAGAGTAATGACTGCAACAGTGAATACACTCGAACATCTACATTTATGGTAGGTACACAACTGTACTTTTTCTTCCTGTTCCTGTACCCCAAAATATACAGAACAGTTTATATGCCTTTATCCTCACAGTTGCCTTTAGCAGGTAATGGACACTTACAGTATGTATTCCTTTCAAATTTAGATTGAGCCACTTGAGATGAGAGATGGGAAAGAAATGTGTTGCAAGCTGGAATGGTTATCTGTTCTTATAGAAAACTATACTTTTTGTTCCCCTTGTTGTACAGATGGGCCCTTAAATGACTTTTCCTTAAAATCACATGTGGAGAGGAGGGAAATATCCTGGCTCTACAAAAAAACACAAATCTACCTTGAAATTGGGAAAAAAATATCCAGTAATTTACAGAGAAACAAAGCTATCTTGAAACTGAAAAAAATGCTGAAACCCAGCAAGTACTTCCAAATACTGACTTGAGGTTTCACAGACACACACCTAAATATGAATATAGAGGTCCCCCTTAAATATGGGTAGAAAATGTACCTTGCCATTTGTAGTGAATATTTCCTACAGCAGACACTGCACCCTCCCTTGTGTCATGAAGCACACAACTTGGTCCATAAATTTACTTATCTCAATGGACATCATGATGTAGACATTACTAAATACACTTCTATGGCCAGGTAGTTACTAAATTCTCTTAGTGGAATAATTTGCATGTACTTTTTCTTTCTTTTTTTTTTTTTTTACTTCTGGGCCATATTAATTTAGCATTCATAGATTATCCAATATTTGTTAACTGCAGTAGTAAAATCGAGCTAAAACTGAATCAATAGCTATGCTGGTTTTATTTGCTTACCGCTGAAGAACTATTGTTAAAAGAGATCAAATTATGAGCCCAGTTACATCTGATTACCACTATTATTATTATTATTATTATTATTATATTGCTAAGAAATTAAGTGATCTGACCCATGCTGACCATTTTCTGTCACAAATGAAAAACATTAAGCAGCATATAAAGCGTTAGATGTAAAGTAGGGACACACAAGAAATTAATTTCCAACATAAAATAAATAACCAAAGTTAAATGTATACATTTATGTGTTATATGGTATAGCCATTGGTTATACTTTTCAAATGTCCAGAATTTTGCAGAACTTCCAGATTTTGTACCTCATATATTTGGTCTGTTTCTCATAAAACTTGTGGTTTTCACTGAACAATGATAGACAATTGAATTTCACACTTCATGTCCTTCAGAAAATGCACACCGATGCAAAGTATTTTTTAAAACGTTTTGTTAGATTTTCAGTTTGTAAATAATAACAACAATATTTACAGTCAGAGACTTGTGAACATAATAAATAAACCTCACATGCAAAAGAAAAAACAACTGTTTACAGGAGTGTTCAGTAGCCATCAAGTCAATGCAAAGTTTGTTTTTTTTATTATAGTAAAATTCTAAGTATATAAGAGCAATATTTAAAATCTGTCCCTGATTTTGGGCCCTTGTCCTCCACCTACTTTCAGCTTTGTTCAAATTCTTGTACTAAAATGTTGAGAGGCAGGATATCATATAAGCTTGAATCTTTATATCCTGTTAGTCCCTAGAGTCTCTCTGGAGGAATTCAGGGCTGTCATTATCATTGTGTCAAATATAGTATATGTTTGTTAGCTGCTTTTAAGAGACTTTATCATGAGTTGGATCTGGGTTACTCACACTGGATTTGCCTAATAGGTGACTGTGCAACTGTTAACTCTTATTGCCTAATAGGTGACTGTTAAAAATGGTTTTAGTTCAGTAGTGATTGCATGTGGTGTGTAAGAATATTCCAGCATCTTAACACAACAGTGATAAAACAATTGCCACCCATGTTCAGTGTAGTAGATGGAGCACTGAGCCTGTGAAATGAAGGCAATGAGGAATGCAGGGTGCGAATAAACTTAGTAAAAGGTAGTGACAGCACCAAAGAGAACCTGAGTTAAAGGAGAGAGTTGTTCTTAGTCTGATAGCATAGAGGTTAAGCCGCAGGATTACCCACTTGTAGAAATGGGTTCAAAACCTGGTTGGGGACAACTGGACATCAGCAGAAAAAAGACTTGGCAATCTACTTCCATAGTATATGCTGTGAAAACCCTATGGCTGTTTTCTTGAGTCGACTTTGACTTGGGGGCAATTACTTATTTGCTTGCTTATGTCCTTCAGAACAAGGCGAAACAGTTAAGAGGTGAGCAAAAACATTGGTTCTACTAAATGCAGCCCAGTGCTGTCCAAACGCAATGCAAGATGAGCACATCTACACACAGGCTTTGTCAGAGTTTGAAATATACATGACTCTCAACTTCTTTACTCAAGAATTATGGACAAGTCCCGAATAAAGGTGGGCAAGGGATGAAAATTAGGAGCAATTGTTAAATATTACTTATAAATTAATTGAACAACAGGCTGTATATCACCCTGCATATTCGGAACAGTAAGAACTAGGAAACCTTTACGTTTGTCATTAATGGCTGATTGTAATCATCAGTGATTTGCCAGAAAATCAAGCATTTTTATAAGTGCCAATACAAAACCATGAGGAAAATCAGGGATGTTGTGTAAAATTCTGTACATTTGAGAGGTATGGAGGCATGTTGTCAGTATTAGCTGAATTGCCTTAAGAAGAAAACAGTGGAACCTGGGCTGAGTTTCAAGTGTTAATATTTATTTATGAGGAGTTTGCAATATTAAACACCAAAAATACATTAACTGATGATGCTGTTTGGTTCTGTTTACTTATTTTGTTATGCAGTTTGTGGAGGTTGATTAATTTTTATGTTGCCTTAGTTTAACCGAGGTTTTAAGTAATTATTGCTTTTGTACGGCTATATTGATCAGTTAATCTTCTGTTTTGAGTCGCAGACATACCCGTCAACCTCTTAGCACAAGAAATCTGGACAAAGGCAAAAACAGTAGGGGGACAAAGGCTGAAACGTAGGCACAATTTTTAAATATTGCTGTTTTAAAGGAGGAAATTCAACAGCCAGTACTAACTTAAGACCTATGACAGTCTTATCCCCCTTCTCCAAAATACTTGAAAAATGTATTCAAAAACAATTGATAAACTATCTCCTGCAGAAAGAACTCCTATAATCCACACAACATGACTTCCGTCTTTCCCAAGGTACTAGCACAGCACTTCTAGCTATACAGATACTGTCAAGAAAGCTAGAGATAACAGCAAACTAGTCTCCTCATTTCTAGACTTATCTAATGCCTTTGACACAGATTGTCACAGCAAATTTCTACTTCAAATGTCTTCATTAGGTCTCTTTCAGTCCAGTCTTTTATGTTTCAGAAGCTACAGTTCATCGTTCATTAGGTATCAGGCAGTAAAATGGCGCTCCATCCTCTCTCCATAACGCCCAGTCAGCACCAGTTTACTAAAAGGCTTTATCCTTGGTCCCCTCCTCATTAGCATTCTCAGCCACGCCCTCCACACATCCACAGAACAGGCCTGTTTAGTACAGTATGTAGATAACTCTACAGTCATTTGCATATCTGACAATGTGGCACACCTTCAAAAAATTACTCCGGAAGCTATATTCCTCTCCCATGAAAAAAATAACATTTTAAGTCCTCTCTCTTGATAACACAACCACTGAAGTCACTTCTCATAGCAAATGTTTAGGGATGATAGTGGATGATAATCTGAAATTAGACCTGCATATACAAAGTTGCATAAGAAAAATCAAAAACTAGAAATGCTTTATAGAGCCAAAACCTTTCTCACTGATACAACCAAAGCTACACCTGCCACTATTTATCTGTTTCCTGCACTTCTTTATGGTACTTCATCCTTACTAACCTTCAGGCATCACAAAGGTCAAAGCTTGAATAATGCTATAACAAAGTTGCTAAATTTGCAGAAAATACCCCTTTCACAACCCCCCACTGTACAGCACTAAAAAGCCTAAACTGGTTAGAACTATCCCATTGACTAACATATACACAGCCTCTTAACCACCAATAAAATTATCTAGAATCCGTCTGCCTCTCCAGCACTAAATAGCATTCTACAGAACTATGTTTCTAGTCTGTATTATGATCCACTAACCAAAAACTCCCGTCTATCCACAAACCTATCAAATCTGCTGGGCATTGCCTGTGAGTACTCATACCATGTTGCTAAGGCCTGGAGCCCCTTATCTGTATCCATCAGGTCAATACCCTCCCTCCCATCTTTCAAACCATTTTGAAAGGCTTTCTAGCCAAAAACTGGCTTTATTCTTGATCAACAGCAGGATAAACTATATCCATAAATGTGAACCAATACCTTTTCATACTTTAGATCTCCTTACTGTCCCTTCTTCACTCACTTCCTTACTTCTGTCAATTTCTCTCCCCTGACTTTTTCTCTAAATATACCATAAAAGCCGCTTTTCTCTCACTTCATATTGCAGTTCCTGTTTGTATTATACTAAGTTGCCTTTAATTTCACTATAGGAAAAATATCTTTGCTTTCAAGACTATATCTGCTGATAATGCCTGTGGGACATGCTCATATTTTTTTGTTTTGCAAACATCTGCCCAGCACCAAGAGTGACCCGCCTTAGTTGCTCAGTACTACAAAGGCCATGTATTGTACAGCAGTTTGAACCTTGTATAATTGAAATGAGGTGCTAATGTATGACACTGCAATTATTTACAAGATTGTAAGCTAAGTGCCTGCTTAACTCATTCATGCCTATAGTGCGATATGCACATGTCCTGGAATGGCACCTACAAGTAACACTCTCAAGAATAGAAGTTTGCCTATCATGCTGGCAGTGCTACTGAGCGCTCTTCACATTTAATGCTAATAAATGATTTTCTGAAAACATTAGTGATGCAGAAACTTAATACCATGCTTATATGTCTTTCGTATTATAGCATAAAACAGTACTGTTGCCATTGACTTTTCTCACAGGGGAAAAAAAACATTTTTGCCTCTTTTCTAAAGCAAACAAGAAGCACATGCAGTTAATAATGAGGATGGCTGCATCAGAACAAAAGTAGCACACACAGCATGTGCTTCTTGCAAGGTTAGAGTAATGAAAAAAAAATGTTTTTCTTACTTTTCCTGCATTTGAACAGTGTGCAGTATATCCTTTGCTTCCACGAAAGTGTTTGTGAAGGACAGATGCCTGATGTCTGTGCTTTATCACCCAATCACCTGATGAGGTGTCTGTTCATCTCAGGAGGTAAGCCCTACAAATCAAAGTGTAGGGTGTGAGGTTCTTGCTATGTTTATATTAGGAAGGCAGATTTATTTATGGGCACTTTGTAAGTGAACACAAAAAAGCCAAAGGGCAGCTGCTGCTTCAGAAATTATCTCAGTAAGTAATCTCCACCTCCAAGATTATTATTATTTATTTATGTGTGTGTGTGTGTGTGTGCATGTGTGTGAGTGATATCACTACCTCTCAAATGTTTCTAATTTTGAATTATATTTTTTGGTTTCTTCCTCATAAAAGGTGTGGCATTTTTGGAAATCACTGATGAATTACTAAACAATGACATAATTTGTATCCTTCAGAAAATTCATGTTACTGCAAAACTTGTTATTTTTGCAAGTTTTCAAGTTTGTAAGATCAGAATTCTGTCCCTGATTTGATACGTTTGTCTCCATTATTTTTTTAATATTGCCACTTTGTTGCTGATTGAGTTGAGTGGAGTGTGTGTGTGTGTGTGTGTGCGTGCGTGCATGCGTGTGTGTGTGTGTGTGTGCGTGCGTGTGTGTGTGTGTGTGTGTGTGTGTGTGTGTGTGTGTGTGTGTGTGTGTCTTAGCATGGTAATAAGAATAAGTGCTGCAAATTAAAAACAAAAAAATCTTAGATTAATTTTGTTTGGCTTTTGCAGTCATGAACAGTGTGTGCATTTGTGTTTGTGGTTTTAGCCCATACCTCTCATGTGCCTGACTTTGCCTTGTATCTGTGGTCTTTTCCTCATAAAGGTTTTGTGTTTTCTGGAAAGTCTTTGAGAGTTGTAGTCACTAAATAATGATAAGACATTTGAGTTTGTGTCATATTATTCAAAAAATGCATATTAATGCAAACAATTTTGGATTTAGAATGTTTGCAAAATCTTTTGTTCTCTAAATGTTCCTGTAATAAGGAAGCGCGTGTGCATGTGTGTGTGTGTGTGTGTGTGTATACATGTGTTGTATGGAGATTATTTAGACGTGTTGGGAGGATATGTGTACTTGTATGTGACTGTAAGTAGTTGCTCTGGATGGGAACTCAAATGTATGGCATGGAAATGGGATTCTTATTTACAAAAGTAAACATAATAGTTTCATTTCAGTTATTCTGTTAATTGTGTCATCTTAGGTGTTATTTCTTTTTGGATGTGATAATTGGTCTACACCATACATATGATCCAATTTTTGATATTTCAGCAAGGTGTCAATGGTCTTGGTTTCATCAGTTGCAGTAGTCACAGTATGTTTATTAGAGGTTTTGATCTTTATATGATATGTATAGTCTGGTTTGAAGTCCTGTATTACTCTATGGATGTTACAGTGCCTAGTTCTGAATATATGTCATTAATATTTTGGTAATAACTTTACCATCAGATAGTTGATATGGTACTTTGTGGTATCACCTGAAAACTTTCATAATATTAGACAACCTTTCACTGATGCTTGTTTTCTGACTATACTATTTTCAGATAATTGTAGAAGTATTCCTTTTTAACATACAGATATGCATAATGTCATATTTATGCAAATATGTCAGGTATTGTTCAATTATATGCACTGTGGAACAGAATTTCACTGCCCTAGGCAGCACATAGGTTAAGGGTGGGTTCTGACACAGATAGTGTTGTCAATATGTGACAAAGTATGTTATTACTTTTATGCCAAATTATGAATATATGCTATATTAATATTTTGGTTAATAACTTGCACTAAATGGAGTTAATGGTATTTCGTGGTAACAACTAAAAGCTTACATAATGTTGATAAATTTCTCAATCATAACTAATGTCAACTACCACTCTTTTTAGTTATTTCTACTTCTCTGACAGTAAGATATGCAACTATGTATAAATGTTATATTTATGAAAGTATGCCAGGCACTGTTCCCTTGTTGCATTCTGGAACAACAACATGTTACATACCAATACAGCACATAGATCAAGAATGATTGCTGGTGCAAATATGGTGGTTAATGTGAAAGAAAGTGTGATTTTTTTCATGCCAGATTAGTGAATATGTACCTTATCAAATGTTTCTGTTAATAACTTGGCCCAGAATATATACGATAGTTCATGATATCAAATTAAAGCTAATATCTGTTAATAATTTGGCCCAGGTAGAGTATATATGGCACTTTCTGGGTATCAAATGGAAGATATATATATCTAATGCTTGAAAAGTTGTCACTGCAACCTGCTGACTGCCTAGTACCACTTTGTAGATATATTTGTTTTGGAATAAAAAATTAAAAAAAAAAAAATATATATATATATATATATATATATATATATATATATATATATATATATATATATATATATATATGAATATTATAGTTCTCTAAATATGTCAGACATTGTCTAGTTGGATGTATTATGGATTAACATTTCACATGCACAGTCATCTGAGAGGTTAGGAATGGTTCCTCAGGCAACTGGAATATATAAATGAAAATGCGAGTTATTTTATGGAAATGTTGTGAACATAAGCCATATGCTAATAGTTGTATTACTCCATAGTGTTAAATGCTTTGGATTGATAGTTGATGTTTAACCAGCACTGCCTTGCAGTTATTTGTATTTATTCATCCATTAAGTATGCAAATGTACATAAAAGTATAATTATGCCAATATCTCAAAAGCAAAGTAATGTCTACAAAAGTGTTTCGCAGCAAATTGAAGATCATATCTGCATAAGCAAAGTCACACTGATAGATGGGGTGTATCTGCTATAGTTAGAGATGTATTAACAGTTGATTTTATAATTATGACAATAACACTTACATATTATCTAATTACTTGTTTAATATAAAATCACTGTTATGTTTAAATTATTAATATCACCATCATGAAGAAATTGTTTGCTAAAGAAGTTTAGCTTTTTATAGCTTGTATAGTTTTTGACATGCACACAGTTGTTTAGAGATAGGTTACAGAACTGCATTTTCTGGACTTTAGTTTACACAAAAGCTGTCAATGCAGGACATCTGTAGGTATCTCAGGGTAGTTGTCAATGAGCTAAGATAGCAGTGAAAGCAAGTACACATACATGGGACTTCTTATATGTGGCCAGAAAGGTGGCACGGCGTGGCTAAAAGCACCAGAACTGAATTAGTAGAAGCTGCTAAATAACTGACTGGACACCTCTTTTACTATGATTTTTCTAACCTTGTTAGTTATCTGTATCGGACAGTATGATTTAATAATTTGCAAGTTGTAGTAAATTGATTCCCGTATGGTGAACATACTTCTTGAGTAAGTTTACATGCACCCTGCTGAAATTCTGCTTATTTCATATGAAGCCTGTACTTCATAGTCTTTACTATGATTATGACCAAAGGAGAGAGTCATAAAGCTCAGTCACATCACCTAATACTGTGGCAGATTAACAATATCCTCCATAAAGAAAACATTCTCTTCATTTCCCTGATGAAAAATTTTGATCGACAATCCAGTCATCCAGACTGGTCTCACAGGTTGTTAAGGAAGTACTGTGCTTCATAGGTAAGGGCAGTCTGTTCTAGAAGGAGGGAAGAAGTTGGGTTAGGTAACTTTCACACCATTCGGTGGTGTTAGTGTAGTGGTAGTATAGGCTTAGGTTTCTAGAACAGATGTTTGATTTACCATTGGAAAAGTAGTTTATAGAATGTTGTATCATTCACAGCTTGGAAGGCTGAGTAGAGATCATCTCTCAGGAGTTTGTATAAAACTGATTGGAGGGACCAGGTTTTCAGTCTGTCAGAGTAATTAATGTTACTGAGACCTGAGATCTTTTTGGTGAGGTAACACTGAGGTCTTTTCAGCTGGTTTAGGTACTTAACAAGGTAAATGCTGAAGGGTGCATTATATTTAATAATGGGCCTAATAAGGGATGAACAAAGTGGGACCATAAATTCTTGGGACCTTAATGAGATACCATGAAGGATAGTTGTACAAGGGAGAAGGATTTATTGACTAGCACCGAGACATGGTGGTCAAAGGAGAGTCTGTTATAAACATATGTGGCTAAGTCCCTGATGACCATGTCAAATTTAAGCAGAATGTTATCTATATGATAGGCAGTAGTGACTCTAGACTTACCGAAGAAGCTATGCTGGATTTCTTGGTATTGATGTTAAGCCCATGATTAATACATTAAGCATTTGTTTAGCCCAACCATTGGAGAATTTGAGTATCTGAAAGGGATTAGATAACCACCCCCAGTTTCCAATCATCAGCAAACTTGGTTAACTATACTCTTTTGATATAATTTTTTTTATGTCACAGAACTGTCTACCACTGAGGAGGGGACCAAGGACAGAGCTCTTTGGGACAACACGGGTGACATTTTTCAATCTAGAACAAAAATTCTCCTATTTTAACAGTACAGCAAACTATGTATGGGTTAAAAATGAATCGTCAATAATCCCAGCAGATGAGGCTGTGTCAAGTGCCTTGGCAGGCTGTATGCCACTCATCCATGGCATCAGTAACCCTTTCAAAAAACTCAACCTTATTGAGCAGCAGGTGTTACCTACCTTCTGTAACATTTTCAAAGCATGTTTTTGCAGCAGTGCATTATAAAGGGTTATGATGTATTTTACTGATTCACTTTACAGTGACCTACAATTCAGTCAGACAATTCAATTCAATTGGGGATAATTAAAATATTTCTTAATGGGAACAAGCTCGATCCACACCCAGCATTCAGGAGGATTTAAGCACTGAACACTCTCACCTGTCTCCAAGGTTGCAAAACCTTGGAGTAAGTTATGGAAGATGTCAGTCTGAACCTTAGACAAATGGGCTTACATATTATGGCTGAATGGAAAGCTAGATGGTTAGTCCAGCAAATTCCTTAGAAAGTCAGTCTGTGTATATATTAAGGGTATATTCCCTTGCCTTCCAGTGTGTACTTCATATATACATTTGCTATAACTAATTTAGCAGTGGTCAATGCTCTGTATTTTTGTGATATTTTGGAAGTATAGTTAGTGACTGTCCAACAGTAGGCATAGCAATTGACCAAGTATGTTGTGTTTTTTTTATTTATGTTTTACAAGTATCCAGATGGTTTTGGCGGGAGGGTTTCTGCTGTGAGTTTTAGTTGTATAGTAAATGAATCCTATTCTCCACAGTTGTGTCATACTCTTGGCAATGCTGTATGATGACGTCATACATTTGGCCACATGATGTTCTTCGTGTTTCACTGTTGCAGTCATTACATTTGGGTAATCCTGCTGGCAGGTTGCCCTCAGTCGGCCTGAATTCCAAAGTCCTGGGTCCTGTGTCGGCTGCTGTCGCCCCTTCCCTGACATCAGGTCATCAGGGGTATAAAAGAAGCAGCCAACGCCATTTTCTTTAGTCTTTCTTGCCTCGTGGTGCCCGAAGCAGAAGCAGTTCGCAAGTGCCGGTCAGCCGACTCCTGAGATTTTCGAGTTTGAGTTTCAGATCCGAAGTCTTCAATAAAGCTAAGTACCCCATTGGGGAAACTTTTTTCTTGCTCCAGACCAATGTCAGAAAAAGTAAATAATTGTATTTCTTGTGGAAAGCAAATACCTAATAAGGATTTTCATTCTTACTGTATTCCTTGCCTAGGCTCTGATCACAACGTTTCTGGTTGTCACTTTTGTGCTAGATTTAACCAACACACTATTAAGCGTCGGTATGATTTTGCTTTAATCTATTTTGAACGCCAGATTAACTATCCAGAAATGTCATTGGATAGCCATCCGACTACCGGAGTTCACAAAAAACGCAAAGAAAAGGAGAGAGATAGACAACCGAGGCCCAAAACCGACTACGAAGCTTATCCTAAGCCAGTCGCCGGTTAGCCGGTTCTCAGTGAGGCACTTTCGCAGCCCCTGATGCCCGCTACTTTAGAGTCGCAGGCTGCTACCGACTCCCATGTGGAGACGGCCATGCCGCTGGAAACTCAAGGTATTGGAGCCTCGGATACTATTCCTTCAGATGGGTCTGGAGCCGCTGAGCAGGCACCGGCTTCTGAGGGTGTATTCAGACCCAAACATCTTTACATTAAACTAACTTCAGCTTCAAAGGCAAAGACTAAAGCACCTTCTAAAGCAAAGAAACAAACTCAAGAGCCATGTGGTCAGGCCTCTATGCCCAAAAAACAGATGCTGAAAATGGCCGAAGACTTGATTACCTTGATCAGGGGTTCCCATCCCCCTCCTGATAAGAGGCTTAGGCAAGAGACTGACTATGAATCTTCAGATCAGGTTTCCATTTCTTCTGATTCCTCTTCTGATCAGGAATATTCTCTTCCCCCCATGAGGATTCTGATGCTGAAGAATCTATACCTTCTGCTTCTCCTCCAGAGGACTATTCTTTTGGGGAAACCTTACATACCATGAGGGAGCATTTCCACTGGGGAGCCAAGATTTTTCAGAATCTAAAAAGAGGCTCAGGGATTTCCTTTTACTACCTCAACACAGGCCACTAGCCATTCCACGTGTGTTAGACATTGTAGATGATGTGTTTTCAGAGTCTATTCTTATCCCTAACTCCTTACCTCCAGCTCCTGTTAAGCCTGACAGATATTACAGGGTTCCTGACTCTCATAAATTCCTTTTTAAAAACCCTGCTGCAGACCCAGAAACTATTTCTCAGGGTCCCAAAGGAGTTAAGGCTTCCGCTGCAAGGTACCCTACCCCCTCTGACAGAGATTCTAGGGCACTGAATAGATGGGGAAAAAAGGTTTACACATCTGCTACCTTGGCTATAAGGGCCTTAAACTGTCAGTTTCATATGCTCAAATATCAGCAACATGTCATGGCATTCCTTAAACAGAAAATGTTGTTAAACTCTGAATGTGCAGAAAACAAGGAAATGCAGGATTTATTGCATGCAGCTGAACAAGTTGGAAAGCATACTTTGCAATCTGGTTTTGATTCTTTGGAGGCCTCCTGCAGGTCCGCAGTTACAGGTTCTGTAATTAGGAGGCATGTTTGGTTAAAGGAACAAAATCTGCCTGATCATGTCAAAGTTAAATTATTAGATGCACCTTTACAGCATGATACTTTGTTTGGTGTTAAGGCAGAAGAGGTGTTAAACTAAATGGAGGACAAAGCTAAATCTATGCAAACGGTCAAAGATTTTTTACAAGTACAGCCACCTAGGTTTAGTAGACACTGGCCAACAAAGAACTGGTCCTTTCCTGTGTCAGACAGACCTCAAAAGGGCAGATCCAGATGCCCTAGAGGCAGATCCCAGGCGCAAGGTTCATACCGGTCAAAGCAATGGGGTGCTTCTACCTGCAAAGTTGGAGAAAACAAATCTCAACCATACAGGAAACAGTCCCAACAACTTCCCCCTGCCTGCACCAAGCACTTATCTCCTGGCAGCACCCTTAGGGGGAAAATTAGCACTTTTTTCTCAAAATTGGCACATTATAACCCAGGACAAGTGGTTTCTAAATATCGTGTCACAAGGCTACAAGTTCCATTTCCATACCCTGCCAAAGGCAAACGGGTGGCCAGATCTGCCAAAAAATCATTGAGCAGAGACACAAAAACAAGACTCATCCCTCATAGACATGAGGGCTATTCAACAAGTACCAGAGCAAGAGCAGGGACAAGGATTTTACTCAAGACTGTTCTTGGTACCCAGAAAGGACAAGGCCTGAAGGCCAATACTGGACCTATCTATTCTGAACACATTCTTGGATATACCAAAATTCAAGATGTTGACTTTGCAGCAGCTTCTGCCCATGCTGGGCAAGAATGCTTGGCTTGTGACTAGACCTAAAAGAGGCATACCTGCATGTCCCAGTCAGACAAATATGCAGAAGATACCTCAGATTCAAGGCTGGCTCAATGCATTACCAATTCTCTGCACTGCCCTTTCGCTTATCTACTGCACCCAGGGTCTTTACAAAGTGCCTGGCACCAGTAATTGCATTATGCAGACAAAGAGGGATACAAATATATCCTTACTTGGATGACTGTCTAATTCATGCAGAGAACAAGGACATTCTTCTACAGCATCTAGCATTTGTGAAAAGACTTCTAACATGCCTAGAGTACACAGTCAGCGAAAAGAAATCAATACTAGTACCCTCTCAAGAGATCATATTCCTGGGTGCAAGCTTAAATACAACTGCCCAGATGGCTTATCTCATGCCAGACAAACAAAGGCAACTGACTACCTATTTCAAAATGTTGGCAACAAAGGCCCAGTTATCTGCAAAAAAATTCTGCAGGCTTTGGGCTTCATGGCATCCTGCATCCTACCAATTCCATATGCAAGACTGCATATGAGGAAACTTCAATGGTACCTAAAAAGTGTTTGGACTCAACATTGCCACAGCCTGGAAACTATGATTACTCTCATTCCCTGCCTGCAACAGGAGTTTCGATGGTGGGCAAAGGCTTGTCACCAGAACAAGGGACAGCCATTCACATTACCCCCAGCCAGGCAGACACTAACAAAGGATGCATCAGATTATGCCTGGGGGCCCACATGGTAGGAAGATGCATTCAGGGCACATGGACCTCAAACCAAATGCATCTACATATCAATCAAAAAGAGATGCTAGCAGTTCAAAATGCCCTGACAGCCTTCAAGGACCTACTTCATCCGGGACAACTACTGATAAAGACAGACAACACCACGGTCATGTGGTATATAAACAAGCAGGGGGGCACACATCCTTACCCCCTTTGCAGACTAGCTATGACTTTGTGGGACACAGCATTGACTTACCAAGTACATCTGCAGGCACAATTCCTGCCAGGAAGGAAAAATACTCTGGCAGACGAACTAAGCAGAAACCTCATGGATCCCCATGAGTGGCAGCTGGATCCACAAGTCTTCAGCATGATAACAAGGAAATGTGGATGCCCGGACATAGATCTATTTCCCTCCCTTCACAACTACCAACTAAAAAGATTCTGCACAAGGATTTATCACAGACAAGCATGGAAAGTGGACGCCCTATCTTTCAGCTGGAAAAACCTATCAGTAGATGCCTTTCCCCACTGCCTCTCCTCCCCAAGGTACTCCTAAAGGTCAGACAGGAGAAGCCAAAGATGATTCTGATTGCCCCAGACTGGCCCCGCCAGTACTGGTATCCAATACTAAGGAACTTGTCTCAAATACCTCATCTACTGTCCCAGCAAAACAATCAGATCCTGCACAGCCAACTCAGGACTTAAACCTGGCAGTATGGCAGATAATGTAGTCATACAAAACACACTTCCCAGTAAAGCTGTGATGGATATCATTTTGGAAGCCAGAAGGCCTAGTACTAGAAAATCTTATGCTGTAAAATGGAAGAGATTCTGCTTGGAACCAGGCACAAGGAACTGATACCGCTGTGCCAAATATTCCTCAGATTTTGCAATACTTAACTGAGATGCTGGACAAAGGCCTATCTTTTTCATCTATTAAAATTCATGCCTCTGCCATTTCGGCTCATTACAATGCAGAGCCACCAATCTTTTCTCATCCCTTATTAAAGCAGTACCTCAGAGGAGCCAACAATTTAAGGCCTCCAAGGAGATCACCAATGCCTGTGTGGGACCTCAACTATGTCTTGGAAAAACTCACCCTGCCTCCTTTTGAGCCAGCTGCTACTGCTGATATAAAGTTTTTATCTTGGAAAACAGCTCTGCTCCTAGCAATAACTTCTGCAAGATGAGTTTCAGAGCTACAGGCACTCATGGCTGTGGAACCTTTTATCATTTTTTATCCAGACAGGGTGTCTCTGAGGACAGACCCAGCATTTATGCCTAAGGTGGTGTCCAGTGTGGCTCTTAACCAAAGTATTCACCTGCCAACTTTTTATCCAAATCCACAGAACAAGGGGGAGAGAATTCTGCATTATTTGGACGTACACAGACAGCTTAGATTCTACTTGGACAGAACCAAAGTTTTCAGAAAGACAGAGCAATTACTAGTGACATATGCTGCAGGATCACAAGGAAAGGCTATCTCAAAGCAGACTATTTCAAAGTGGATAGGCCACTGCATTCATTTCTAATATGTACACCATGGCAATCCAGTGCCTAAGGGCATTAGGCCACATTCAACCAGAGCTGCAGCCACTTCAGCAGCCTTTCTCAGGGGAGTGCCTACCAAGGACATTTTAGAGGCTGCTACTTGGAGTTCAGTGAACACCTTTACAAAGCACTATCATCTGCCACTCTACTCTAAATCCAGGGCAGGCTTTGCCACTGCAGTTCTGCAGGGCCTCATAGCTGCTCCTAATGCTGTTTAGCTCCAGCCTCCCAACCATAGCTTTGGGACTCTACCCAAATGTAATGACTGCAACAGTGAAACACAATGAACATAGTACAGTTGTGTATACTTACCATAAATGTAGATGTTCGAGTGTATTCACTGTTGCAGTCCAGGTTACCCACCCGCCATCCCCCTTTTCTTCTGTTGGAACCTATCTTTCCTTCTCTGATTTATACAACCTATGTGGTGTATTTGCTTGTAGTTGAAGGTAAAGTTTATATTGGTGTATGCAATTATATATATATATATATATATATATATATATATATATATATATATATATATATAAATTTTGGCAACCCTTTTAGGGGGCACCTGACATCTGGGGCAAGAAAAACTAAAGAAAATTTTGTTGGCTGCTTCTTTTGTACCCCTGATGACTTGACGTCAGGGAAGGGGCAACAGTAGCCAACGCAGGACCCAGGACTTTGGAATTCAGGCCGACTGAGGGCAACCTGCCAGCAGGATTACCCAAATGTAATGACTGCAACAGTGAATACACTCGAACATCTACATTTATGGTAAGTGTACACAACTGTACTTTTTACATCCCACTTCAGACTTCTTAAGAGGTGGCAACCCTAATAAGTACTTTGCTTATTAGCTAAGCTGTTGCCTTGGTCTGTAACCTTATCAGCTTGGAACAGAGCTCTGATTTGTGGATAATCCATAATGATAAATACAGGACATTGTCCCTGTGACTGATGCATGTGGAACACTAATGACACTGTCCCTATGACTGATGCATGTGGAACACTGATGATACTGTCCCTATGACTGATGCATGTGGAACACTGATGACACTGTCCCTATGACGGATGCATGTGGAACACTGATGACACTGTCCCTATGACTGATGCATGTGGAACACTGATGACACTGTCCCTATAACTGATACATGTGGAACACTGATGACACTGTCCCTATGACTGATGCATGTGAAACACTGATGCTTAAAGAGAAGGTTGATAATTGTTTCAATGTGCAGTTAATCGCTGTTTAAACCAACAATATCTATACTTCACTATATTTTCCTGTTTTGCTAAAACACTGTTTTCTTACATCAGGGATATGCAAAAAGAAGCACTTGTGTTCATTCTACTTTTTCAGATAAAACAAAATGTAAGAAGCAAGAACCCTGCTATCTAAATCTGCATTATAAAAGAAAGTGCAGATAGCATATGAGATTTCATCAGGATATACAATCTCTAGTACTTAACACTGTTTTTCCACAAGTACATCAAATGTTTGTTCTTCTATCGGCTTTTCCTGGTTAGGGGTCACCACAGCAGAACTCCGGTCCACTAATGATTAGCAGTAGATTTTTACGGTGCCGAGGTGCCAGCTTGACGCCCAACCTTCAATGAAGGCATGCCCATTCTACGCATGTCTTTCAAACGTCACTCTACCACGGGGAGGACATGCAGACTCCACACAGAAGGCACTCCAGCCAAGAATCGAATGGGAGAATCTCTTGCTGTGAGGCAACAATGCTACCGCTGCACCACCGCGGCTTACATGTACATCAACTACATTTGTTAAAACAAGATTCCCAAACAAAGTACCAAGCAGGCAGAGTTAAATGGAAAACAATTATAACCATATAACCTTTGTCAGTGAAATGACACCCATAGCTTCACAAAGCTGACTGGTTGCAGAGAAGGATCCAAGGGATGACACTGTAGTCTAAGGTAGTCTAACAAGCCTTGTCCTTATGGGAATCTTTGAAGTCTTTAAATTTCCCTGTCAGGATTTAAAATTTTTTTAGAGAACGACAGTTTTGCAGAGCAGACAGTCAATATACATCTACACCTTTGATTTATTTTTTTCTTTTTAAAAGTTGTAGCTTTGTTCATTCCTTGCCCAATACTTACTTTATCCTCTTCACTTTTAGAGAGGAAGACACGGCTGACATGAGCCTGTGGTGAGCATCAGAAAAGGAACAGTTATGAATAGGATACTAGCCCATTACAGAACACAGACACACACACACACGTACGCGCACACACACACACACACACACACACACACACACACACACACGCACACACACACACACACACACACACACACACACACACACACACACACACACACACACACACACACACACCACACACACACACACACACACACACACACACACACACACACACACACACACACACACACACACGCATGCATCACATACACATGCTTGGGTAATGTAAAGGATTTATAAAGTTACTCGCATGCAGAATAGCATGAAGATGTCACTTTTTTATGGCCCCCGGTTACCACCAGAATTGAGGCAGATCACAAAAGATGGAAAAAGCAACTTCAAAGTAAGGAAATACAATTGTATCTATCTGTATTCTTGGTTTACTGTTTTGTACCATCCCACCTGCCCTAAGGATTGAAAACTTAGCTTCAAAGTGACCCAGACTGCAATGGAGTATTTACTTTGAGTTCACCATTGCTTTATCTGGCCATCTTTAATCATTAATCCTTAGCACCATTCTACAGTGACATCAAGGGCCCTGAAGGCTCTGTTAGACATCTGGTTGGAAAACCATTAGTATAATAGGTATAAGCAAAGTAAAATTCCTTTTTAAGAGTAAAAAGCTGAGCTTGTGAGTACTGTTATCAGTGAATAAATAAATTACAATCCTGACTGCATGTTTACAATTTCATATATTTTTTAACTATATTACAAATTGGTTCATGGTATTAATACAGTAAAATATTTTGTCTGATATCCTTGGTCAGACATTCACAAAAACTGAGTCCTGTAAAAGTGTGACTTATGAACATTTGTCTTTGACCGCACAGAAACCTGTTGGCATGGCTCAAAGATGCATACTTAGTAATCAGTTGTGAATGGCCAGTTAAAAATTACTCATAGGGTGGATTTGTCCCACAAGCTAGAAATTAAATAACTTTATGTATACATTATGCAGAGTCATGGCTCTCAGCTGTCCAGATTTTCACAAAATATCCAGATTTTTAACTCATATTTTGTCCATTTCTCATAAAATTCTAGTTTTTTGGCAAATCAGTGGCAAATCAGTGAGAACTGAAGTCAGAAAATAATGGTAGACATTTAATTTTCAGACTTTATACCATGGTGCTGCAGTAGCGTTGTCGCCTCACAGCAAGACGTTGTCCCGTTCGATTCTCAGCTAGAGCGTCTTCTGTGTGGAGGCATGCGTGAATGGGTGGGCCTTCGTTGAAGGTTGTGCATCAGGGCTGGTAACTCGGCACGTAAAAATCCACTACCAAACATTAGCGGATTGGAGTTCCGCTGTGGCGACCCCTAAGACACAACATACCATTCAGAAAATTCGTGCTAATGCAAAACCTGTTATTCTGTCAACTTTTTCAGTTTGTAAAAGCAATTTTTAAAAAGTGTTCCTACTTTTGGGCCTTTGTTCCCCCATTATTTCTGGCTTTGTCCAGATTTATTGCTTAAAGTGGTCGAGAGGTATGGTAAATGTGCTTGTTTTTAGTGCTTGCCTCACACAAAGTTCATGGGTCATGGGTTCTGTCCTGATAATGTATGCAATGCATTTACACATCTTCGTGGTGGGTAGCATTGTCGCCTCCCTGTAAGACGTTGTCCTGTTCGATTCTCAGCTAGAGCGTCTTCTGTGTGGAGACATGCGTGAATGGGCATACCTTCATTGAAGGTTGTGCACCAGAGCTGGCAACTTGGCACGTAAAAATTTACTGCCAATCATTAGCGGACCGGAGTTCTGCTGTGGCGACCCCTAACCGGGAAAAGCCGAAAGACACAACAACATCACATCGTTGGGGGTATATTTTATAATTGCTATAGCTTCATCTCACCCTCCCAAGACATACGGTTTGATTTGTTTATTTACCCTTACTTGCCTTGTCCTTATGTATGGTTTCATGGCTGAAAACATTTATGAATAATCACTTCCCTTTTCCTTTTTCCAGTTAACTAAACAGAGTTAAAAATACCTGTGTGTATACACATTTACTACTGCTCATTTGCCTTAGCAGCATTGCATAACAACTGTTATCTGTTGTTGAAAATTGCTCATGTGATCAAAACTACAGATTGCTATATATTTTTTTTATCACAGTGACAGTCATTAGCCATAATTTTCCAAGAGAAGAACGTTTATTAATATGAAGTAGTAAATCCACGTTGTATATTAAGGACGTGAGAGTGTACTCTGAAATTGATTAGTAATGCCTTACTCATTCCTTAATAGTCAGTTATTATACTAAAATATCTAGGCAGTTTAATATACTCTTAAGCAGATTTTGAGAGACACTGTATATTTTTAATTTACCCATATTTCCTTTGTAACTTAAGGACGACTGAGCTAAAGTGGAGTGCTGTAAGCAGTAGTGGTGTAAGGCTTTGTGCAGATATTTTCTGCTGTTTAGAATGACAACAAAACTGCAATGATCTGTGTGATTATTTATCTTTTTATTTATTTATTTATTTTTGCAGCATGAATGTAGTTAAGTTGTTTTACTTCATAAATTGAAATGGTAGCATTTAGAAAGTGATATATGCTCTAAAAGTACAGTTGCGTACACTTACCATAAATGTAGATGTTCAAATGTATTCACTGTTGTAGTAATTACATTTGGGGTAATCTGCTGGCAGGTTGCCCTCAGTCGACCTAATTAACAAAGTCTTGGGTCCTGTGTCGGTTGCTGTTCCTTCTTCCATGACGTCAGGTCGTCAGGGGTATAAAACATGCAGCTGACGCCATTACATCAGTTTTTCTTGCCCCAGATGTCAGGTGCCCCCCCCAAATGAGGAGCAAAAAAAAAAAATTAAAAAAAAAAAAAATATATATATATATATATATATAGACACACCCATATATAAAATAAAAAATACCAAAACATATACCTCCAAACAAAAGCAAATACACCAAAAAGGCTTTTAAAGATAGTAACAGAAATGAGAGGTATAGTTAGAGAAAAAACAGGGGGCTGGAGGGAGGGTAACCAGGACTGCAACAGTGTATACACTCGAACATCTACAGTTATGGTAAGTGTACACAACTGTACTATGTTCTTTGTGTTTCACTGTTGCAGTCATTACATTTGGGTAGAATCCCAAAGCTATGGTTGGGAGGATGGATTTATACAGCATTAGGAGCAGCTATAAGGCCCTGCAGGACAGCAGTGGCAAAGCCTGCTCTGGATTTAGAGAAGAGAGGTAAATGGTAATGTTTGGTGAATGTATGAACTGAGCTCCAGGTAGCAGCTTCTAGAATATCTCTGGTAGGGACCCCTCTGAGAAAGGCTGCAGAAGTAGATGCAGCCCTGGTGGAATGAGATCTGATCCCTTTTGGAACAGGTTTACCATGATGTATATAGCAGAAATGAATACAATGGTTTATCCATTTGGAAATAGTCTGCTTTGAAATAGCCTTTCCCTCTGCCCCTGCAGCAAATGTCACCAGTAATTGTTCAGATTTTCTTAGAGATTTTGTCCTGCTTAAGTAGAATCCTAGTTGTCTGTGTACATCCAATGAATGCAGAATCCGCTCACCCTTGTTCTGTGGATTTGGGAAGAAAGTTGGCAGATGAATGGTCTGATTAAGGGCCACACTAGATACCACTTTAGGCATAAAGGATGGATTGGTCCTGAGAGCCACCCTGTCCGGGTAAAAAATAATAAAAGGCCCCACTGCCATAAGAGCCTGTAGTTCTGAAATTCTTCTAGCTGAAGTGACTGCTAAAAGAAAAACTGTTTGGAGGTAGAGTGAGTTTTTCCAAAACAAAATTGAGGTCCCATGCAGGAGTTGGTGTTCTCCTGGGAAATCTTAATTTTTTGGCCCTTCTGAGGTACTGCTTTAGCAGAGGATGAGAAAAGAGAGGAGGCTCTGTGTTGTAATGAGCTGAAATTGCAGAGGCATGGATTTTTATGGAAGAAAAAGATAGGCCCTTGTGAAGCATCTCAGTTAAGTATTGCAGAATCTGAGGAATAGTGGGCATTGCTGTGCTTATTCCTTGTGCTTGGTTCCAAGCACAGAATCTTTTCCATTTGTCAGCATAAGATTTTCTAGTACTAGGCCTTCTAGCCTCCAAAATGACATCCATCACAGGTTTGCTGAGAGATGTAACTGATGAAATTAGTTGATTAGCCATGCTGCAAGATTCAGAGTTTGGAGCTGATTGTGCAGAATTTGATAGTTCTGCTGAGACAGTAGGTGAGGTGTCTGAGGCAGGTACCACTGAGGAAGGTGCGACATATTGCGCAGGAGCAGATACCAGTGTTGGCGAGGCCAGTCTGGATCAATCAGAATAATTTTTGGTTTTTCCTGTCTGACTTTTAGTAAGACCTTGGAAAGCAGAGGGGGAAAGGCATATACTGATAGGTTTTTCCAGCTGAAGGATAGAGCATCCACTTTCCAAGCTTTTTTGTGACGAATTCTTGTGCAGAATTTGTCCAACTGATAGTTTTGGGGTGAGGCAAAAAGATCTATGTCCGGGCTCCCCCATATGCATGTCAACATGCTGAAGATTTGCGGATCCAGCTTCCATTCATGTGGTTCCATAAGATATCTGCTTAGATCGTCTGCCAGAGTATTTTCTTTCCTGGCAGGAATTGAGCTTGTAGATATATTTAAGTCAAGGCCATGTTCCACAATGCCATGGCTAGTCTGCAAGGGGGGTAGGAATGGGTACCCCCCTGCTTGTTTATGTACCACATGACTGTGGTGTTGTCTATCTTTATCAGTAGTTGTCCTGGATGAAGGTAGTCCTTGAATGCTGTCAGAGCATTCTGTACAGCTAGCATCTCTTTCTGATTGATATGTAGGTGCATTTGATTTGGGCTCCATTGGCCCTGAATGCATCTCCCTGCCAGAAGCACCTCCCAAGCATAATCTGATGTGTCTGTAGTCAGGGTTTGGGCGGCAGGGGGTTGAATGAATGACAGTCCCTTGATGTTCTTCGTCTTCCATTGCTGCAGTCCTGACTATTGGGTATAGTCCGCGTCCCAGTCGGCCCGAATACCAGAGTATAAGGCTGACGTCGGTCAGGGCGCATTAGACTGACGTCAGTACGTCAGGGTACTAATGCGCATGACCGACGCCATATCCTCAGTCTTTTTTGCCGCATGGTCCGATGCAGAAGCAGTTTTGCGAGTGCAGGTTGGCGTACTGAAATATTTCCGAAACCGGAGTTTCAGACCGAAACAGAGTTGGCTAAGTACCCCGTTGGGGAACATTTTGGTTTTTTCTTGCCTCAGTATTTTACGGATGTCAGAAAAAGTGAATAACTGTATTTCTTGTGGGAAACAGATACCTCATAGGGATTATCATACCTTGTGTATACCTTGTTTAGGGCCTGAGCACGACGTTGTTGGTTGCCGCTCTTGTGCTAGGTTTAACAAACGCACTATTAAGAGGAGGTTAGACTGTGCCAGGTTAGTGTTTGGGAAGCGTTGCAATTACAAAATGCCGCCGGATGCTCGGCGCGCTTCCAAGAAGCGCAAGGATAAAACAGTGAAGCCTAGGGTTGAGGAACCGGCAGTCCCGGACGTCGGTTCTTTAGAAGGCTCAGTGGAGCGGAGGTTTTGCCAGGAGTTTCCATAGAGTCCCAGGCAGAAACTTTACTCTTACAGGATGTGCCTTCTCAGGAGGTAGGCCAGGCTGAGGGGCTTCTCAGGTGACTGTTCTTCCCTCTCTTCCCAAGGTAGTTAGGGCCTCTCCTTCTGTTGCCAAAGCTTCTTTGAGAGGTAGGCCTACTTCAGCTTCAGTGGGAGCTTCTCCTAGCATTTCGGGTTCTGTCCCTAAGAAACATATGCTTAAAATGGCAGAAGATTTGATTACTATGATTAGGGGTTCTATGCCCCCGCCTGATAAGAGGCCTAGGGTGGAACCGGAGTTTGATAGTTTTGAACAGTGTTCAGAGGCTTCAGAATCTTCTGTGGAAGATATGCAGGAGTATCCTACTTATTCTGATTCTGATGTGGATGATTCCACTCCTACAGCTTCTCCACCTGAGGATTTCTCATTTTCAGAGACTTTGCATTCCATGAGGGAGCACTTTAAATGGGAAGGCCAGGATTACTCTGACTCCAGGAAAAGGCTTAGGGAGTTCTTGTTTTTACCCCAGCATAGGCCTTTAGCTATTCCTCCTGTGTTGAATGTGGTGGAAGATGTTTTTGCAGAGGCTTCCCTTAACCCTGACTCTTTGCCTCCTGCTCCTGTTAAGCCTGATAGGTATTATAGGGTGCCCGAAGCTCATAAATATTTGTTTAAGAGTCCTAGGGCGGACCCAGAAACTATTTCTCAAGGGCCTAAGGGTGTAAAGGCTTCTGTGGTTAAAAATCCTGTTCCCACTGATAAAGAGGCAAGGGCTTTGGATAGGTGGGGAAAGAAAGTGTATACTTCTTCCACTCTAGCCATGAGAGCTTTGAATTGTCAGTTTCACATGCTAAAATATCAGAATTATCTCCTTTCACAATTGAAATCTAAGGTGGATGCTTTGGCGGAAGGTATTGAGTGTAAAGAGTTGCTGGATTTGGTTCATGTGTCTGAACAAGTGGGTAAGCATTCTTTGCAATGTGGTTTTGATGCTGTACAGGCCTCCTCGAGGGTGGCTGCTACCAGTTCTGTTCTTCGCAGGCATGCCTGGTTGAAGGATCAGAATTTAGCTGAGCATGTTAAGACAAGGATTTTGGATGCTCCTTTACAGTCTGATGTGTTGTTTGGTTCGCCTGTGGAAGCAGTTTTAAAGAAAATGGAGGACAAAGCTAAGTCTATGCAAACTGTTAAAGATTTTTGCAGGTGCAGCCACCAAGTTTAGTAGAAATTGGCCTGCTAAGGGGTGGACATATCCTGCTTATGATTCTCAGTCTAGGGGTAGGTCTAGACGTGGTAGGGGCAGGGCTCAAGGTTCTTTCAGGCCTAGAACAGGGAGTTCACCTGCTCAGACTTCTGGTGAGGGCAGGGGTCAGTCCTTTCGTAAACAGACCCAATGACCTGTCTTTTCAGCTGCCAGCAGATTCACGTTTGGCAGCTCCTTTGGGAGGAAGACTGTCTCTTTTCAAAGAAAACTGGGAGTTAATTACTCAAGACAAATGGGTGTTGGATATCATTCACCACGGTTACAGATTTTATTTCCATACAATGCCCCTTTCAAAGGCATGCCAGACGTTCCTCCTCAACAAAGAAAAGAGGCTCACAAGCAAGTTTTACAGTTACTTCACATAGGGGCCATCCAGCCAGTCCCTGTATCAGAAAGGGGCCTAGGATTTTATTCTCGCCTGTTCCTTGTACCAAAGAAGGGAAACACGTGGAGACCAATTTTGGATTTATCTATCCTCAACACTTATCTGGACATTCCCAAGTTCAAGATGTTGACGTTACAACAGCTTTTACCTCTGCTGGGCAAAAATCACTGGATGGTAACTTTAGATCTCAAAGAAGCTTACCTTCATGTGCCTATAAGGCTAAGTTGCAGGAAATATCTGAGGTTTGAACTGGAAATTCTCATTATCAGTTCTCTGCATTGCCCTTTGGCTTATCTACTGCCCAGAGTGTTCACAAAGGTTCTGGCTCCAGTGATAGCTTACTTCAGGCTTCAAGGAATTCAAATCTATCCTTACTTGGACGACTGCCTGATTCTGGCTCAAGAAAGGAAGTTCTTCTACAGCACCTGGAATATGTTATCGCAGTGCTAAGATGCCTAGGGTATTCTGTGAACGAAATAAAGTCCAGTCTAGTACCCTCTCAAGACATGTGCTTTCTGGGTGTGAGACTGAATACAGCAGCCCAGATGGCCTTTTAACCCCGGACAAACAAAAGAGTCTGTCACTTTACTTCCATCAACTATCTCATCAGTCCGTGCTGACTGCAAGGACAGTCCTTCAAGCATTAGGGTTCATGGCATCTTGTATTCTGGTGCTTCCCAATGCCAAACTGCATATGAGGAAGTTACAATGGTATCTCAAAAATGTATGGACACAGCACTGCCAGGATTTGGACACTGTCATTCAAATAATACCTTGCCTTCAATAAGAATTCTTGTGGTGGGCTCAGGAATGTCACCTAAACAAGGGACTCTCTGTGACCCGGCCAGAGGCAAGTCAGATCTTGACGACAGATGCCTCGGACATTGCTTGGGAGCTCATCTAAATGGAAAGTGGATACAAGACAAGTGGCCTGCCAGACTACAGCATCTACATATCAACATGAAAGAGATGTTAGCAGTCCAGTTTGCATTAATGGCTTTCAAGGAGTTACTTCTTCCAGGGCAGGTGTTGATTCTAACAGACAACACAACTGTCATGTGGTACATCAACAAGCAAGGGGAACACATTCTTATCCTCTATGCAGGCAAGCAATGATTTTATGGGAGACTGCGTTAAGCCTGCAACTAACTCTTCAGGCAAGGTTTCTGCCAGGAGCACAGAACTCCTTAGCAGATGTGTTAAGCAGACAAATCATGGATCCCCACAGTGGAAACTGGATCTTCATGTATTTCAGAAACTGACAGTGTCATGGGGAACTCCAGACATAGATCTGTTCGCTTCTCCACTAAACCACCAGCTGCCAAAGTACTGCACAAAGGGGTTTCATCACACGGCTTGGAAAGTGGATGCTCTGTCTTTCAGTTGGAAAAACCTTCATGTGTATGCCTTTCCACCTCTACCTCTTCTTCCAAAGGTACTGTTAAAGGTCAGACAAGACAGGCCCAGGATGATTTTGATAGCTCCAGATTGGCCTCGGCAACACTGGTACCCTCTACTGCGGAGTCTGGTAAAGAAGCCTCCATGGCCTTTACCTCTGATTCCTCATCTGTTATCTCAGAAGGACGGTCATCTGCTCAATGTCAAGCTACACTCTCTTCATCTAACAGCTTGGCATATTCTGTGTTGAAACACAGCAGGTCTCAACTTCCTCAACAAGTTTTAAATGTGATTATGGAAGCTAGAAGACCTAGTACGAGGAAAGTATATGCAGAAAAATGGAAGAGATTTTTATTTTGGAGTACAGCAAGGCATTTGGAGATTTCTGAGCCTAATTTGAGTGTGGCTCTTCAATATCTTACTGAGTTGTTGGACAAAGGTTTGTCCTTCTCTTCCATAAAGATTCATGCTGCAGCAATTTCAGCTCACTATGATTGTGACCCACCTTTGTTTTCGCATCCTTTGTTCAAGCAGTTTCTTAGAGGGGCAAAGAATATAAGACCCCCACGTAGAGCTCCTACTCCTGCTTGGGATCTCAATTTTGTGTTGGAAAAACTTACTCTACAACCTTTTGAGCCTGCAGCTACTGCTGAATTGAAATACTTGTCATGGAAGACTGCTTTTCTGCTGGCTATTACTTCTGCAAGAAGGGTGTCTGAGTTGCAGGCCCTTATGGCAGTAGAGCCCTTTTTGATTTTCCATAAGGATAGGGTATCATTACGTACTAATCCTTCTTTTATGCCTAAGGTGGTTTCTAGTGTGGCTTTAAACCAAACTATTCATTTGCCTACGTTTTTTGCAGAACCTCACAATAAGGGGGAAAAGATTTTGCACACTTTAGATGTACACAGGCAATTGCGTTATTATTTAAGCAGGACTAAGGATTTTAGGCAGTCTCAGCAGTTGTTTGTTTCTTTTGCTTTGAGTTCTCAGGGCAAGCCTGTGTCAAAACAAACTATTTCTAGGTGGATTGGCTTTTGCATTGCATTTTGTTATTCCCATCATGGCAAGGAGATTCCAGCTGGGATTAGGCCTCATTCCACTAGGGCTACTGCCACTTCAACAGCATTTCTAAGGGGGGTGGCAACTAAGGATATTTTGGAAGCAGCTACTTGGAGTTCAGTGCATACTTTCTCTAAGCATTATCACCTTCCTATCTACTCTAAGTCTAGGGCTGGTTTTGCCACAGCTGTTTTGCAAGGCATGTTGTCAGCTCCTACTTCTTTATAATTTGCCAGCCTCCCTTACCTCTGCTTTGGGATTCTACCCAATAGTCAGGACTGCAGCAATGGAAGGCGAAGAACATAGTACAGTTTTGTACCTACCATAAATGTAGATGTTCGAGGATTCCATTGCTGCAGTCCAATTACCCTCCCTCCTTCCCTCTGTATTTAGGGGTGGTTGTGTAGGTGAGTTTACATGCTTATATTTTTGTATATATTGTTGTATATATTGTACATGTTTTGGTGCAGGTTTTTGGGACTTGTCTTTTAGGATCTTCTGACATCTGGGGCAAGAAAAGACTGAGGATATGGCGTCGGTCATGCGCATTAGTACCCTGACGTACTGACGTCAGTCTAATGCGCCCTGACCGACGTCAGCCTTATACTCTGGTATTCGGGCCGACTGGGACGCGGACTATACCCAATAGTCAGGACTGCAGCAATGGAATCCTCGAACATCTACATTTATGGTAGGTACAAAACTGTACTTTTTGGTGGCAGGCCTCTGCCCACCATAGGAACTGTAGCTGCAGGCAAGGAATGATAGGAATCATTGTTTCCAGGCTGTGACAATGTTGACTTCATAAGCATTTTAGGTACCATTGAAGTTTCCTCATATGCAGTCTTGCATATGGAATTAGAAGAATGCAAGAGGCCATGAACCCCAAGGCCTGCAGAATTTGTCTTGCAGATAGCTGGGTTTTTGTGGCCACCTGTTTGAAGTAAGTCATCAATTGAATTTGTTTTTCTGGCGTAAGGTAAGTCATCTGGGTAGTTGTATTCAAGCTTGCACCCAGGAATGTAATTATTTGAGAGGATACCAGTTGTGATTTCTTTTCGTTTATGGTGTAGCCTAGACAAGTTAGAAGTCTTTTTACAAATGTCAGATTTCTTAGAAGAGTGTCCTTGTTTTCTGCCTGAATTAGACAATCGTCCAGGTATGGATAAATTTGAATATTTCTTTGCCTGCAAAATGCAATTACTGGTGCCAGGCACTTTGTGAAGACCCTGGGTGCAGTAGATAAGCCAAAGGTCAGTGCAGAGAACTGGTAATTCAAACAGCCTGCTTTGAAGCGGAGGTATCTTCTGCATGATTTCCTGATTGGGATATGCAGGTAAGCCTCTTTTAAGTCTAGAGTTACCAACCAGGCATCCTTGCCTAGCATAGGTAGTAACTGTTGGAGAGTCAGCATCTTGAATTTTGGAATGTCCAGAAATGTATTTAGAATGGATAAGTCCAGAATCGGACACCATGATTTGTCTTTTTTGGGTACCAGGAAAAGTCTTGAATGAAAACCTTGTCCGTTTTCTTTTTCTGGTACTGGTTGAATAGCCCCCATATTCATGAGGGACATAACTTGTTTCTGGGCCTCTGTCCACTGATTTGGAGGCAGATTTGGCCATCCATTTGGGATTGGCAACATGTGGAAATGAAATCTGTATCCCTGGGATACTATATTTAAAACCCATTTGTCCTGGGTAATCATTTGCCAGTTTCGTACATGAAGTGCCAGTTTTCCCCCCAAAGGGGCAGTCAAAAGATAAGTGCTTGGTGATTGCAGTGAAAAGACATTGAGACTGTTTACCTTAGGAAGGTGCCTTGTTACTTTCAGGTTTGGAGGTGGAGGCACCCCATTGCTTTGTTCTATAAGTTCCTTGCGACTGAAACCTGGAGCCTTTGGAATGTCTGGGTTTGACCTGAGCGGCTCTAGTGGGTACTGAAAAGGGCCAGTTCTTAGTAGGCCAGTGCCTACTGAACTTGGGTGTCTACACTTGTAAGAAATCTTTTACAGTTTGCATAGATTTAGCTTTATCTTCCATCTTTTTCAAAACGTCTTCAGCTTTATTACCAAATAGACTGAACTGTTGTAAATGAGCATCCAACAGTTTTGCTTTAACATGGTCAGGCAGATTTTGCTCCTTGAGCCAAGCATGCTTTCTTATCACAGATCCAGTTACAGCAGCCCTGCAAGAGGCCTCCAAGGAATCAAAACAACATTGCAAAGTATGTTTTCCAACTTGTTCAGCTGAATGGAATAAATCCTGCAACTCTTTATTTTCCACACAGTCAGAAATCAACATAATTTTCTGTTTAAGTAAACCCATGACATCTTGTTGATATTTAAGCATATGAAATTGACAGTTTAAAGCCCTGATTGCCAAGATTGCAGACGTGTAAACCTTCTTACCCCATCTATCCAGCACCCTGGAATCTCTATCAGAAGGGGTAGGATTTTTAGCTGTAGAAGTCTTAACGCCCTTGGGACCCTGAGAAATGGTCAGCAGTAGGGTTTTTAAAGAGGAATTTGTGGGAGTCAAGAACCCTGTAATATCTGTCTGGCTTACTAGGAGCCAGAGGCAGGGAATCAGGAGTCATACTGGACTCTGAGAAAACATCATCAACAATGTCTAGAACAGGAGGTATAGCCAAAGGTCTATGCTGAGGAAGAAGAAGGAAATCCCCAAGTCTCTTTTTAGATTCTGAGAAATCCTGACTCTCCCAGTGAAAGTGTTCCCTTAAGGTATGCAAAGTTTCTCCAAAAGAAAAATCCTCAGGAGGAGAAGCAGAAGGGATGGAATCTTCTGCATCAGAGTCCTCATAAGTCAGAATAGATAATTCCTGATTAGAAGAGGAATCAGAAGAAATAGAAACCTGATCTGAAGATTCATAGACAGTGCCTTGCCTAGGCCTCTTAGCAGGAGGGGGAATGGTACCCCTGATCAAGGTAATTAAATCCTCAGTCATTTTGATCATTTGTTTTTTAGGCATTCGGGCCTGTACATGTGGCCCAACCGTCGGCTTTTTAGACATAGAAGTAGTTTTTGGCCTTAGTTTTGAAGATGGCATTGGTTTAATATGCATATCTTTAGGCCTGAAAACACCTTCAGAAGCCGGTGCCTGCTCAGCGGCTCTGGACCCATCTAAGGTAGAGACATCAGCGGGTTCAATACTTAAAGTATCTCGCGGCATACCGGACTCGAATGGGTCTCAGCAGAGGCCTGCGAATCAAAAGTAGCGGGTATCAGGGCCTGCGAAAGCGCCTCACTGAGTACCAGCAAACCGGCGACTGGCTTAGGAGAAGCTTCATCATCGGTTTTGGACCTCGACAGTCTGTCTCAGTCTTTTTCTTTGCATTTTTTAGGTATTCCAGTAGTCAGATTGCTAACCGACGACATTTCTGGAGAGTTAAATCTCGAGCCAAAATATTTAGAAGCAAAAATATACCAATGTTTAATAGTGTGTTGATTAAATTTAGCACAAAACTGACAGCAAGGCACATTGTGGTCAGGGCCTAAGCAAGGAATACAGTACAAATGAAAATCCTTATGAGGTATTTGCTTCCCACAAGTAATACAATTATTAACTTTTACTGACATCGGTAAGGAGCAAGAAAAAGTTTCCTCAATGGGGTACTTAGCTCTTAGTTGAAGACTTCGGTTCTGAAACTTGAAAACGAAAATTTCAGGAGTCGGCCGACCAGCACTTGTGAACTGCTTCTGCTTCGGGCACCATGCAGCAAGAAAGACTGATGTAATGGTGTTGGCTGCATGCTTTATACCCCTGAAAACCTGACGTCATGGAAGAAGGGACACCAACTGACGCAGGACCCAAGACTTTATTAATCAGGCCGACTGAGGGCAACCTGCCAGCAGATTACCCCAAATATAATGACTGCAACAGTGAAACACAAAGAATATCTTCCCAGTCTCCTTGAAGTTCACCTTCCTGATGTCAAAATGCCAAATGCCACAGGCATTTCAGTGGTGCTGCACTGTTGTGTGTAAAACGCAAAACTGGCTCTCTCTGTACATTTCCCTTTCTTAACTATTTTCCTGTTTTTCTGTCTTTTGCTGTTATTTTTCCCTCTCAAGTAATAGTTTTAACCCAGCTCTCCATTTTTTTTTCTTGTAGACATTCCTGTATTGAAATCCTTTTGTCTGACATAGTCGACATACAGAATTTCTCAGAAGTGTTTGAGTTACAGAAATAATTTTCCACACCAGCCACCAGGAAGTCAGTGTGCTGCCAGGATAGCAAGCATAAGCAAATCATTAACTAGTGTGTATGTCATTGTTTAAAAATTTAAATAGCACAGAATAAATAATAGCTGTGTATGTGAATGCTTTGGCTTACCGTGGATTGGTAACTTCTAAAGAATGTAGCAAAAGTGTTTTACTTCCACATTGTAGAGTGAGGAGGATAATATGAAAGTGTATTTGTTCCAGTGTGAAAGGTAGTTGCTCCCTGCAGTGCAACTGAAAATGGAGATAAGATGTATGTGTCTTTCGGCTTTTCCCGGTTAGGGGTCACCACAGCGGAACTCCGGTCCGCTAATGATTGGCAGTTGATTTTTACGTGCCGAGTTGCCAGCCCTGACACACAACCTTCAATGAAGGTACGCCCATTCACGCATGTCTCCACGCAGAAGACGCTCTAGCTGAGAATCGAACCGGACAGTGTCTTACTGTGAGGCGACAACGTTACCGCAGCACCACCACCGTGGATAAAAATGGAGATAAGATAAAGACTGAAATCTCTCTCTAAAGTAAATGGCGTCCTTTAACTTGCTAAGTGAATCCTCAAATCCCTATTAACTCATAGCTGGTAACCAGTAACGAGAAACAGTACTCTGTCTGTAAAGACAAAAGAGTTTCTCCCTTTCCTGCACCTTTTCCTCAGTCATATGCATTCACTTTCAGAGGTGGAGCTAGTTATTCTCGTACCAAGGCTTATTCATTGATCTGGTGCAAAGAAAAAAAAAGGCTTTGTGGACTTGGAGCAAGAAAAAAATCTTTTACTGTTGTATCACTTCAATGCAAGGAAAAAAGAAAAAGCTTTCCTGCCTTTTTAAACTGTAGCAAACTGCTGCTGTAGTTTATGCCTGCCACATACACAGAGCACTAAAGCACTTCAATACAAATGCAGTACTGACATGCAAATTTCGCTGTTGCACTAAAGATTGGTTGGCTTCCGCCAATCATGTCCCCTAATACATTGCACCAGGGGAAGCTGCCCCCTTTGCCACACCCTGTAGATCCATCTGGTTACTTTGATTTGTGCAGCATTGCTTCCAGTGTTATTCACAGTTAGCAGTGTATCTCTCTGTATTGTATTTTTATTTTCTCTTACATTTGTTGCTATTTTTAATTAATTAATTAACAAAACACTTACCTGAATCCCCGATCTCTGATCAACAGTACTGATCATTTGTGAAACAAAACACACCAAGTAGGGTATGTCAGCCTAAATTAAGGCACAAAATACCTTACAATAATTCAGACATCTTAAAAACCAAAGCAAGCAATGAATTAAAACCGACAAAAAAAATCTTATTATTCCAACTTCCTTCCAGCACAGTTATTAAAATAATCCCAAACTTTTCTGATCCTCAATAGATAAAATCCTACTCCTTGACCACATCACTACACCATCTCCAAGGAGTAACACTGACTATATCTCCTCAATTTAACTTTTAATTTTATACAAACTGTTCTCTCACTACTCAGAGATAACCCAACCAGTCTACCCCTCTTTGTCCCAGCAAAAGCAGAAAACTAGTTAGCTGTGTTCAACTTTCAGCCTAACTTCAGCTATTGCAAAACATCTTGCCTGATGTTGTTAATCTTCATTCATTCTGGGAAAGGCCGAAAGATTCAACATTAAAATTCAGCGGTGGTGGTGCTGTGGTAGCGTTGTCGCCTCACAGTAAGACACTGTCCGGTTCGATTCTCAGCTAGAGCGTCTTCTGCGTGGAGACATGCGTGAATGGGCGTACCTTCGTTGAAGGTTGTGTGTCAGGGCTGGTAACTCGGCATGTAAAAATCAACTACCAATCATTAGCGGACCGGAGTTCCGCTGTGGCGACCCCTAACCGGGAAAAAGCCGAAAGACGCAAACAAACAAAACTGATGGATGTCTGTTCTGCCCTTGGAACTGAGTCAGCCTTATAACAAGCTCATGCCAGCCAAAAAACTCTCAAGCTAGGATTTACCCACAGTGCCCCTCTCTCTGTTACCTCAGATCTCATCTGCCACGTAGCCGTCAAGCCACTGTCAGCTAAGTACTATAAAAATTATTATTCTGAAACCTGTTTTTTTCCACAGAATGTCTCTCTTTTGCTCTTGTAATACCTTCTCTTATTAAAATAAAATGAGTAGGATGAAGCACACCAGAATCCACAAAAGGAATTTATTTAGCACTTTTGTTTTTTATGTAAAAAACTTCATCAGAATAAAATACATCAAGCCTCTGACCCAACTTATATATCTCCACTTAATTAACATGATTGAATAATTCATTAGCAAAAAATCACCTAAAAGGTGTACAACCCTTAAAACCATGGTAATTCCATAAAGTCATACAACAACAACATACATTCTATATATACATAAATATAATAAACAGGCAAACAAGTACATAAATACAAATACATAAAAAGTGCCTGAAAAAACTCAGCCAATATCACAAAAATTGTGTTTAAATAAATAATATTTACATATATCCTTCAGCTTTTAGCCTAAGGATAGAACTTATAGAAATACTATTTATACTTGGTTGTTTGGTTGCGTTTCTCCTCATTTGCCACCTTAATTCCCTTAGTTCTAAGAAGACGTTAAGGGGGCCTCCCCTGTCCCCCAATGTCACTTGTTCCAAGACTGTAAACTTAAAACTGTGTCCCTCATTTTTAAGAACATGTACTGCCAAGACATTTTTCAAATCTTGTTTTTTAATATCATAAAAATGTTGGTAGACCCTACTTCTGAGGGCATTAATAGTCTTCTGTATGTAGAAACTTGTACACGTGTGGCATAGGGCAAGATACACTACTCCCTTACTACTACAGGAACATTTATTTTTGTGTACATGCTTACCATAGTTAGGTATTTCTGTTGCAGTACCTTCTATAATATATTTGCATTGTAGGCAGAAGCCACACTTAGACATACCACCTTTTTCTGTATTTGTTTTAAATGTTCTTTCAAGCATGTTTTTAAAGGTGATGTCCTTTTTATAAACAATTTTTGGAAAAGTCCCTACTAGATCCAAATAATCTTTACTAGTACTAAAAAGATTCCAATTATGTTGAATTATTTCACTAATATCTGTAAATTGCTTATTATAACTGAAAATAGCTGATTTTTTGAACCCAGTGACTTCTAGTCTTAGCTCTTCTTCTTGTGAGGCATTTCCTTTTCCAAGCAGTGGTAAGAAATAACCCCTCTCTCTTTTAACAACCACTTCTTGTAGAATGTTATCTATAAAGACTTGGGGGTAAGCCTTTTGTGCAAGCATCACCTTTAATACTTGTATTTGATGTAAGAATTCATCCCACTCAGATACCATCCTTGCTAGCTGAACACCCTGCCCTTTTACCAAAGATTTTTTCTGATGTAACGGGTGAAAGCTATTAAAATGTAGGAGGGTGTTAGAGTAGGTAGGCTTTCTAAAAATTGTTGTTTTAAAGCCTTTTGCCTCTCTGTATTTTCTAATAGTGATGTCCAGGTAATTTACCTCTTCATTCCCTATTGAGTGGGTGAAATCTAAAAAGAATGTACTTTCCTTAATAAAGGCCAGAAATGTATGTAGCTATTCCTCATTACCATTCCATAAAATAATTATGTCATCCAAATACCTTCCGTAATATTTCCAGTATTTGGCAAAATTACTGTTAAAGATGAATTCCAGTTTACAAAAGGCTAAAATAATTTTCGCAAAAATGGGGGCACATATGGCCCCCATTGCTACACCCTTACATTGTTTAAAAAGCTGTTCTTCAAAAACAATGATGTTGGTATCAAGTACCAACTCCATAAGAGTTCTAATGGTTAGAATACGGTCATGTCTAATATGTAAATGCTGGCAAAAGTACAAATAAAACCACTCAATACTAACATCATGGGGAATTACAGAAAAAAGGTCTCTAACGTCTATGGTAACAAAAAGAAGCCCGTCATCATACATGTTCTTGTTGATTTTCCTAAGGAAGTCCCAGGAATCTTGGACAATCCATGTACAGTCTTTTAGTATAGATTTTAATTGTGTATCTATAAATTTTGCAATAAAATAAGTTTTAGAAGCTTTTGCATCAACTATTGGTCTAAGAGGAGGGTTGGTTAAATCCTTATGTAACGTGTGTATGCCAAAAATTGTCAGTATTTTTGGACATTTTACCTCCATGAACTGATGTTCCTCAAGGCTGATTTGCCTGTTCAATACAAGTTCATCAAGCATGACATCCACTTTCCTATACAAAATATTTTTTTCATTCAAACGAATTTCACAGTGGGTGTCTGTATATAATATACCAAGCATTTTGTTGATGTACAGGTTGGTGTTCATAATTGCCAAACCACCCCCTTTGTCCGGTTTCATAACTCTAATTGCCTTGTTGTTGCAAACATCATATACCAGGTTCATCTCGCATTTATCCAAGTTATTTCTTTCAGACCCATGCAAGCCTTTGTTCCTAAAGAGTTTACGTATGTCATTCTCACACATTTTTTCAAAAGTCTGTACCACAGGGTGTAAAGGAGGGTTGAATAAGCTAGTTTTTTTACACAGTTCAAGCTCCGTGTGGGTGGGGGGGCAATCCTCTAAAATAAAATTGAAAATTTAACTTTCTTGTGTAGAGTTTTAAATTAATTAGTACATCATCCAGTAAAGCATCTTTGCTAGGGACAAAAGACAGGCCTTTTTCAAAAACATCAGCAATTTTCTTATCAAAAACAAAGTCACTATAGTTGTATATACTAAAGTCACCACATGTGTTACTTAATATAGTGTATGAAGACTGTTTTGGATCACTTTGTTCAAAATTAAGTTCATAAACTGTGTTAGAGACATTCAATACATTTTCCCCCTCCCCCTGTAGTTGTGCCTGTAATAACCTTCTATTATTAGTTGCTAAACATTGCTGATAATCTTTCTTGCCTTCCTTAAAAAAAAAAAAACGCTAGTCTGTTTTTCCATTTAGAGTTTTGTATTTTGTATTGTATTTGTGTCGTATTTGTTGATACTAGACAAAGAATTTTCTTAAGTTGTTCCCCGCCATGTCTGAGAAGAAAAGACTAACAGGATTCAAGCAATGCAACCAATGTGGTCGCAAGATGCCTAATTCAGACACTCATGTATCTTGTGTCTACTGTCTGGGTGTTCTGCATCTCTGTTCAACCACCTTGTGATATTTGTAAGGGAGTTCAGCTTTCGGACTCTAAACAAGAGAAAAAAAATTGATTCTTAAAGGCCTATTAAAAACACCTTTTTCAGATGCTATTTCTGGACTCACACCCTCCAAAGAAAGAACACACAAAAAGAAGTCACTCTGTTCCTTCTTCGCCTCTTTCTGGTGATGGAAAGTTTGAACCCAAGCCAAAAATTCCTAAATTGACACCAATGACTTCGGGTACGGGGCCTCAACCATCCTCGGTTCTGAAGCCACATGTATCCACTTTGGTGCCGTCTTCAATAACTTTGGCCCTGGCACCTGCCATGGCACCAATAATACCTACTGCACTGACTATGCTTTCAACTAGCACTTCAGCTCCATCCTATTCAGCACCAACAGTAGTAAATCCAGCACCGGTCACTTCCCCCTTCCTATACATGTTACTGGCCTTGAGACCACGGTGCTGATAGGACAGCCTGCTCCTCAGACCCAATACTCTTCCACAGCAGATCCTTTCTTTGAGCAACAATATAGTCCTTTTTTGGAACATCCCGATTCTCCATCAGGGATATCAACCTGATCTTCAAGGAGCCTCTTGGAATTGGGCATGGTGCGTCTTGTGTATCAGCTGCTGATGGCCAAAGGGATTTCAACACCTTCCAGAATTCCTCTCCCAACTGGAGTTGGGAGTTTTTCTCCACAGGCTCTTGCATATTCTCCTCCTTTGATCTCCTTGCAGGTATTGAAGCACTCAACACTGATGCCTTCTTCAGTTCTCACTCCTTCACTTCCACTGGTGGACCTCACTGTGGTTCCAGAGCCAACACTTTGGTCTTCGGCTCACTCTAAGCTGAGCCATCCTCAGGATCATGACTGGACTGCAGGCACCATGACCCCTAGTACGGTACCGATTTTTTTGTCAGTGCCATCTATTACGGTTCTGGGAGTCTTGGCAGTACCAAGTCCTCTCGGGGCTCCTTCCTTGGGAGTGGGCTTGTCAGAGCGGGATGTGACCCTGGTTCTGAGGTTGTCCTTCTCAGTTCTGGGCTCCCATCCCTCTTCAGGCAGGCCAAATTTCCAAGTGATGAAGAGGGCCCTTGCCTCTATAGGCAAAACTTCAGCATCAGAATACCAGATATGTCCTCCATCTAAACCACAGCTGACACAGGCCACCACATTGGGACATCAAGCACAAGAGCCTCAAGATACCCTAATGCAGGGTGCCTTCTCTTTGGAGTCCTCATCAGAAGCCCCTGCTGAAGAGGTATCATTTAAAAGATTGTGCAAGAGGAAGCATGTGGACTCTCCCGAACAGTCCCTCACTGAAGATATGGACTACGATGAAGGGGAGGGGTCCCCACAGTCACCCCCTGAGGATGTCTGCTTTGGAGACATACTGGAAATTTTAAAGCAGCCGGGAGACTGGAAGCCTACTGACCCTTCCTTTGAGGAATCTGTATTCTTGCAGACTTTTCATGCTTGACCCTCTTCTTCTTGGGTGACCCTGCCTGCAGATGAATTAGTCCAACTCATCATGCAGCGCACATGGAAAAGTCCTGATACTATTGAACCAATCCCCTGGAGAACAAACAAAATTTGTCCCTGCCCGAAAGAAGTCCACAATGGTCCAAATGCCTACCAGTTGATGCTATGGTGGTGGCGGCGACCACTAGGGAAAAGCTCGTCGAGGAGAGCCAAACTGTCCAGCCTCCAAACAGGGAGTCTCAGGCAGTGGACAGGTTAGGGAAGTGAGTGTTTGCCTCATTGACCTTTGCCATTTGGTCCTTGAATTACTTGGCACACTTTGCTAGGCTTCAGAGAGACCTAATCTCAGAACTCTCTAGAACCTTAGCAGAAGCAGTTTCTGACGAGGTATGGGACAAAGTTACCTCGCAGCTTGCGACCCAGAAATCTGTATCCAACTTGTCCATGTGGTTAATCTCCCAGACTACTGAAGGGGTGGCTAGAGCTGTGGGTTCAGGCATTGTCATGAGGCATCATGCCTGAATGCACCTTTGTGACTTTGCAGACTCTTTTCAGTCTTCTTTTCTTAATGCTCCAGTGGAAGCTTCTTCCTTTTTTGGCCCTGGCCCAAAAGTGAAAGACACATTAGCCAGGTGTGAAAAGAATGGCAAGAGCCTTTCTGTGGTGGGCATATGTTTTTCCACCCTTTAACGGTCCTACTCTAGTAATCAGAGGAGTGGAAAGATGTGGCACAAGAAATCCCAGGGTACTTTCCCTGACACACGTGGCAAATTTAATTCCTGGGGCAGAGGGGGGTAGGTCATTGGGAATATGCCGCTACAGAGACAGAGGAGTGTCCTCATAACCATGGATCCAGAAATTCTTTTTCTGGACAGCCCTACCAGTGCTCCTGAAGAGCGGGCTGATTGCTTTCCTCTGGAAGCAGTCAGGGGACGTTTCTCTTTGCATCACCCTGCCTGGCAAACAATAACCACAGATTCCTGGGTGCAGAATATAATAGACAGAGGTTATTACATACCCTTCAACATTTGTCCAAAGCCATTAAGGCACATTCCTGATGTTCCACCCAGTCAAAGGGAAGCAACAGCTCAATAAATACAAAAGCTATCTCAAAAAAGATTCATCCAAGCAGTCCCACCAGACCAAATAGGATCCAGATTTTACTCAAGGTTCTTTTTAGTGCCAAAAAAGACGGGACTGGAGACCAATTTTGGATCTCAGCATTCTGAACAAATTTGTCAACCAAACAAAATTCTGGATGATCACAGTTCAGTCTATCCTACTCTTCTTCCTGGAGAAAGATGATTGGATGGGCTCAACAGAGCTTCAGGATGCGCATTACCACATAAAAATGGACAAATGCTGCAGAAGATTTATTTGCTTTCAGCTGGAAGCCAAACATTACCAATTCCAGGCACTGGCCTTTGGACTCTCTACAGCCCCCAGAGTGTTCAAACAATGCATGGCAGTGGTAAAAGCTCACTTGAGACTATAAGGATTCCGAGTGTTTCTGTACTTAAACGATTGGCTCCTTACCACCCCCACCAAGCGTCTACTGGTTACAAATTGAAACTGCACTCTAAAACTAGTATAATCCCTAGGAATCTCTATAAACAGGGAGAAATGCAGGTTGACTCCTTGACTCCTTCTCAAACCTTGAAATTTATAGGAACAACTTTCGATACTCAATCTTGCCTAGTCTCCCTTCTAGATCACAGATTAGAAAGACTGAGGTCCCAACTCTGGGTGATACTCTCTCAAGACAAGCTTCCAGCTCAGGCTGTCGTCCAACTTTTAGGATCAATGGCAGCATTCAGTACAATAGTTCCCCAAGTAAGGCTACACATGAGACTTCTCCAGTGGCTCCTGCTAACACGGTGGTCCCCTTCGCACCATCCTATGTCCTTTCAGATCTGCATAACAAAGAAATGCAAACAAGATTTAACTTGGTGGATGAAGCCAGAAAAAGACTTATGGAGTCGCCCTTTCTTCTCATCTCAACCCAAGGCCAGAGTGACCATGGATGCTTCCTTGATAGGGTGGGGGTTGCATTTTCAGGGAAAGACAGTCCAAGGCACTCGATCATCCATGGAGGCCAACCTGCATATCAGTGTTCTAGAACTGAGGGCAGTGCTTCTAGAGTTGCAAGCACTCCAATCTGTCCTTCCATCAGGAACAATTGCTATCCAGTCCAACAACAAGTCAGTGGTCTGGTACATCAACAAACAAGGGGGAACCAAGTCCTACCCATTGTATTGTGAGACCATGAGAATTTGGCAATGGGTGATTGCTTCCAACTGCTTTCTGATAGCAATGCACATTCCCAGGAATTCCAATGTGATTGCAGACAAACTGAACAGATGTATCCTCCTGCCTCACGAGTGGTCCCTCAATTCAACCGTAGCGGTGAAGGACTTCAGCCGCTGGGGCTAGCCTTGTTGCAACCTGTTCGCCTCTCCAGCAAATCACAAATGCAGCAGCTACTTTGCCCTAATTCCCCCATGGGGAGAGTCCCCGAGGGACAGTCTAAAACACCATTGGCTCACGGGACTTCTGTATGCTTTCCCAACCCTTCCCCTGATCCCTCAGTTTCTAAAGAAGGCCCTTCAGCTGAGTAGCAGAGTAATCCTCATTGCACCCTACTGGCCCCAACAAATCTGGTTTCCCTTCCTTTGGTCTTACCTAGTATGCCAACTATGGATTCTGGATCCAACTCTGGAATTACTCTCACACCCACAGGGGTTGATTCACCTAAACATATCCAGTCTTAAGCTGACGTCTTGGTTTCTCCACTTCCAGTAATTGCCAGGCACAATAACCTTACCTCCCCAGTAAGTAACATTCTTCTGGCTTCAAATAAACCATCCACCAGGAAAATCTGTCTTAGCAAGTGGAAGAGATTCCTTATTTGGTCCCAACAGAGAGAACTAGACTGTTGTTCAGCTCCTGTTAGTGTGGTTTTAGATTATTTGTCAGGTCGTCTTCATTCAGGAGCAGCAGCCTCCACCATTAGCGTACATTTGGCTGCTATCTCAAACTTCCATAATGGATTCCAAGACTCATCCTTAATCTCCCATCGTCTCTGTAAAACCTTCTTGAAAGGGGTTTCGCATATCAGACCACCTTTCAAAGAACCGATCGAACTTTGGAGTCTAACACTAGTACTGCATTCTCTGACATGAGCACCTTTCAAACCCACTGCCACTTGCAGTATAAAGTTCTTATCCTGGAAATCCCTATTTTTAGTAGCCATAGACTCAGGAAGACGCATATCTGAGCTTCAGGCCTTCTGTATAAAACTCCCTTACATGGTTTTCCATAAGGATAGAGTATCACTCAGGACTAACCCTTTTTTCCTGCCCAAAATTATCTCAGAATTGACAGTTAACCAGACCATTGAACTACCAGTCTTTTTTTCAAACTACTCAAACAAAGGAGAATACTGCCTTCATTTGCTGGATGTACATAGACAGTTATGATTTTATCTGGACAGAACTAAATCATTACATAAATCAGACCAGTTGTTTGTTTCCTATTCAGGTCCTAAATTGGGAGACTGTTTTTAAAGTGACCTTATCTAAGTGGTTGAGAAATTGCATATGTTTTGTCTACCAACCGAATCAAATTCCTCTAATGAACAAAGTCGAAACACATTCCAGCAGATCAATGGTGACTCCTGTAGCTTTTCACTCAAGGCTTCAATGGATGATATCTGTGCAGCTGCAACTTGGGCTACCCCTCATACCTTTATCACTCATTACACATTGGATTTGGTCTCCAGGGGGAAAGCATCCTTTGATTCAATAGTACTCAGGAACATCCTTCCATAAGGGTCCCAGGACATAAAGAAGCTAGGGACTCTGTCACATCAGTAAGGAATGAATGGAGATTAACAACATCAGATAAAGAAGTTATGCTCTTACCATAATGTTCCGTCTGTGTTGTTCACCTTCATTCATTCATTATGTCCCACCCTCCTTCCCCTTCCAAGGGACTCCTGGAAGTTCGGATTTGGTCCAAATCCTGCATTAGGGGAACTGCTCAGAAAAAGCCTCTACTTTATTTACCATGGGCAAACTCAATCTGAGGTAAAAGGGAGAGGGGCACTATGGGTAAAGCTTAGCTCAACAGTTTTTTGACTGGCACGAGCTTGTTATAAGGCCGACTCAGTTCCAAGGATGGAACCGACACCCATCAGTAATGAATGAATGAAGATGAACAACACAGATGGAACATTATGGTAAGAACATAACTTCTTTTTCAATTTAAAACCAACAACCTTAACTGCTGATACTGTATCACATGACTCAATTAAAGCAGCATGAGATGCTTTAGCTTACACTGTCTCCATCCGAATGAGTTGTTCAAACAAAGAAAAATCGCATCTCTTTCTCTTTATTGTATTCTGTTGTTTTGGCTTTTCCCGGTTAGGGGTCGCCACAGCGGAACTCTGGTCTGCTAATGTCTCCATCCGAATGAGTTGTTCAAACAAAGAAAAATCACATCTCTTTCTCGTATTCTGTTGTTTTGGCTTTTCCCGATTAGGGGTCGCCACAGCAGAACTCTGGTCTGCTAATGATTGGCAGTAGATTTTTATGGTGCCGAGTTGCCAACCCTACACCCAACCTTCAGCAAAGGCACGCCCATTCACGCATGTCTTTCGGAGGCCACTCAACCGCAGGGAGGACATGCAGACTCCACACAGAAGGCACTCCAGCTGAGAATCGAACAGGAGAACCTCTTGCTGTGAGGCAACAACACTACCGCTGTACCACCGCTGCTTTTCTTTGTTGTATTCTGTATATGTTTCTTTATTTAACATGACATTTTTGTTCTGCTGTTGATCGACTTTTGTTTATTTTGAATTCTAATGTTGCTTGAAGAAACTAAACAAACAAATAAATAAAGTACACTAAAAAAAAAAAAAGAAAATGGTATCCCTTTTGGTTGGAAAAAGTCTTTCATTATACCCTTAAGTAAAGAGGGAAGCTCTGCAAATTTTACCAATCACCCTGCTATCAAGAAATCTAGAAAATGTTTCTGTTCACAATTAAAAAAATATCTTGGTCACAACAATGTTTTCCCTGATACTGAACATGACTTTTGACCAAAACATGGCAAGAAAGCTGCCCTACGTAACTCCTTCAACAACATTAACCTCAGCTGGAAAGCGGGCAACTCAGTCTCATGTATTTCTCTGGATTTATCCAAGGTGTTTGACAGCATAAATCACTTAATGCTACATACTGAACTCTCTTCCCTTTACCTTGCTCAGCCTGCTGTCTTCTGGTTCCACAGCTATCTATCCAACAGACAACAAGCAGTAAAATGGCAACACAATTTCTCCCTTTTCTTACCCATCGCTGTTAAGAGTACCACAGGGATCAGTCTTAGGCCTGCTCCTGTTTATTATCTTTATAAACAAACTTCACACTTTTACCAGCCACACTACCATGGTACAATGTGCAGATGATCTGACTGGTATCTACTCAACCCCGGCCTTAACAAATCTTCTAGAAGTTGTACCATAATTATTATCTGCAGAAGGTTGTTTAGGAAACTCTCACTTGCTTCTTAATACAAAGAAATACAAACTAATGCTTTTCACACCACAACAGTGATCTAATCAAAAACATTCATCTCATACTACCTCAACAAACAGTACAAAACTTGTCTCATATCGAACTACTGGGAGCTCATAATAGTTGACAAACTGAAGTGTGACCACCACATATCACAAGTCATTAAAAAATGCACTAAAAACTTGGTTCCCCCTGTTGGGTAAAATTCTATCTCACCAACAATTCCAGGAAAACTGTTGCATCAACCTATCTACTTCCCTATCTCCTTTATATATCCCCAGTTCCCTCAAACCTACAATCTACACAAATGCAAAAAACTAGGCATACAATACAACTAAGTAGCAAAATTTTTCTGCCAACTTTCAATCTAAAACTCGCCATTGTATATTTTAAAAAAATGTTATATGGGCTCAGACTTCTACACTATGTAACACACTCACAATTATTCACTGACCACAATTTAATTTATAAACCATAAAACTGTCCAGCACTAATATGTACCCTACAGTATTACTCACCAATTTGGAATCTGTGACCTAATAATAAATCTCTTCTAATCACTAGTAAATCAAACATTTTTGCTGGAGATTCTCTATACTCTTGTTTATGGCACTTGGCTCTGGAAATTCATCTAAAAGTGACAGACAAGGTTCAAATTCCAGCGTAAACAATATATACACAATGTGTGGCCAGTCTTGCTCAACTCCAGCTAAATCAACATACAACCTACATCTACCTAACATCTTAATGTAACCTGTAGACCTCCGAAGTATTTTTTCACTACTTGGACATTTCCAGTTCAAACATGCTATTACTCATTTGTCTCTGATTCCTTTCCATTTCACCTTCTGACGTAAATGATTTCAGGCACCTAGGCAGCAAGACATTTCCTTATAGTACATTTGGTTGGGGAATCATGACTGAAGTGACATTAGCTGCAGACAAATATGGCTGTTGAGAATTCCCTGTGGGCAAAGAGGAGAATGTGGTGCCATGTCCATAACTTCAATAACCAAATGCATAGGGGGAAAATAATGTCCATGGCCCCCAAAGCAACATGAGACAGCAGGCAGTATGACAGGCATCAGCAGTGGGCTGGCCAGTGGGCATGTCAGTGGCAGTAAAAATGCAGTGCACAATGGACAGTGCCTTTATAAGTGGTGTGTGTGGACCAATACCCCCTTCACAGTGTCTAGTGAACATTACCTAAAAGGCATACTGGCGCATAAATGTGTCTACGTTACATGCAGGATTTCCTCCATGCTGTAGCACACTTCTTCATGCTGTAGTTACATAATCATGCACTGTACACTGAACAGGACTGTACACTGAACAGGACTGTACACTGACCAGGACTGTACACTGAACAGGACTGTACACTGAACAGGACTGTACACTGACCAGGACTGTACACTGACCAGGACACTCATTACTACTTCTGCCCTTGTGCACTTGGTTATTAAAGCTGTGGGCATGGCAGTGTGTGCTTCTCTTTGCCCAAAGGGAAGTCATAACAGCCATATTTCTCTGCCACTGAGTGATACTTTAGTCATGTGTCCCCAACCAAATGTACCAGAGGGAAATGTCTTGCTGCCTAGGCACCTGAACCATGTTATTTACTTTGAGAACTCAGTATTACCCACAGAAACAATTCTTTATGTCACAAGGTTTATTTATAGTCTTTAGGCTTACATAATTTTGTTCCACCCTTTTGTCTCCATGCATACTTCATAAAATGGAGGTCATGCTAGCTTGAAACAGTCTCATCCATTACTCTTACACTCTAACCTGCTTGTTTTCACTCTTGGGGGTATTCCTGTCAGAGCTGTAACAAGGGAGCTTTGAGCCTGAATAACAGACCCATATTGTGCCTCACACCCCCATCTAAATCAGGGGACACCTGCTGTCTTTTAAATGCCCCATTGATGCAAACGTTTCTATATGTGCCATAAGCATGGCGATGTGATTGCTTAAGTCTAAGCTTGTTAATGCATAACTGATGCCAGCCCATGGGCCTTGGCACAGATGAGATGTCGATCTGTGTTACATTGCCGACTGGTAAGATTGTTGACTTCCAAATGTTGTATCCGGAACACCAATCATCCACAAAATTGAAATTACAAAAAAAGTGTAAAGAACATTTTTTGCAGGAGGGGAGGATAAGCCCACTGCACCCCCCCCTATGTGAGGAGCTGTGCCCCCACACTGCCTGCTAATTATATATACCAAGTCTGAGATCACACTACAGCTGGGGAAGGGCAAAACCCTCTCCCTGCTGTACTGCGATCTTGGATGTTCACTGTTTTTGAGAGTCAATGATATATTCAGCCAAAAATGTAAGTTAGACCCAGTGAGGGCATATCATGCTGATTTAAAATAAGTGGACACTGCAGTTGAATATTTAAACCTAATACACAAAAACTACATCTGTTCATCCCTTACCTAGAGCACTCAAAAAGCTTGAAAGAGAAGCATATTGCACTGTAACAGCACCAAAAACTTTAAATGGTATGCAGTTAGTGATAGTCTTTGCATTATCCATCAAACTCCTCTGTCCGTAAGCAGCTGTAAATTAAGTTAAATAATGTAGGTAGGCTATGCAAATCAAAAGTCTAAACAAAAAATAACAGCAGTTGAGAGGCAAGAGAATATTTTCTCCCAACATAATCCAACCCTTATTTCACGTGACCATGGCCATGGCTACAATTTGGCTCCCAGAAAACAACAAAGTGTAAAGACTTCTCATCTTCTCTTTGTCTATGATTTAAAACTGTGTAGCTCATCAGATGAGGAACTGAAAGTACGGCTGCAGGTTGTCAAAACTTTTTCAGATGATATAAGAATGTCATTTGTTCTTGATAAGTGTGCAAAAGCAACCATTAAAGCAGGAAAACTGCAACACCAGAAAAACATCAGTTTGGGACAAGAATGTGACATAAAAGAACTTGAGCAAGAGAGAGTGTATAAATATTTGGGAAATGATGAAGGAGCAACAATAGAACATGAACAAATGTGAATAAAACTTAGGAAAGGATACTTTAGAAGACTTAAATTAATCCTGAAAACAGCGTTGTCATCTAGGAACAAAATCCAAGCTATAAATCAATTTGCTCTTCCTGTCCTAACTTACAGTTTTGGAGTGACTGACTAGCCCCCAAACGTGTTGGATAGATTATATAGGAAAACAAGAAGGATGCTTCATGTTCACCAAATAATTTATAAAAAACAGTGCATACCAAGATTATATATTCCCCATACCAAAGGAGGGATGGGCCTCCTTGAAATTAATTACATGTATAGATCTGCAATCATGGGACTCCACACATATCTGCTGACCTCACAAGACCCAATTGTAGTGAAAGTTTTGAAACATGAGGAGAATAAATCTAAGATGACTTCTCTGCTTAATTTAGCAGAAGCATATCGGTGTCAAGCAGAAATGGAAATAAAACCAGAAGTAGATAAAAATCAGGTAGGAACTGCATGTGCCAAAAAACAAAAGAAAGAATATAAGGTAAAGGACAAGATGAGAAGGCCAGAAATGTGGAAAATTCATAAATATAGTTGCAAGTATAGAAAAGTTCTGGAAGAGCCTCATGTTGATCAGGAACGGTTAAGAAGACGCACATTTAAACCAAGAGATAAAAGGTTAATACTGTTATCCCAAGATTGTGGGCTACGTACATGTTGGTTTACAAAGTCCATTGAATATGTGGGAGAAACAGAAAAATTTAGGTTTTGTAAAACCAAATTTGGAGTTACACACCTCGTTGCTGGTTGCGACATACTAATGGCAGAAGGATTGTATACTGAAAGGCATAATAATGTGGCAAGACTGTTGCACTGGGGATTGTGCAAATATTATGGTACTGAAGTGGATGAAAAACACTGGAAACATGAGCTACAAAGCATCATAGAAAATGAAGACATCACGTGGGATCACCCATTACCAACAGTTCAAAAAATAGCTGCTAGAAAACTGGATATAGTGGTCCAAGGAAAGAAGACCATCTTTTCCACCAGATCATTGAAATCACCATACCCAGTGACTACAGTGTCTTGCTTACAGAGAGACACAAAGTCATAAAATATCAGGATTTGAAGGCAGAAATGAGAGCAATGTTGAAGAAAGATACCAAGACAGTTCCAATAGTAGTAGGAGCAATAGGTCTTATAAAAATGAATATACAATTGTATCTAGATATGTTGCATATTCATGTAACTCCATACGAATTGCAGAAGGAGTCATTATTAATCACATTGCGGGTGCTGCGAAGAGCACTTTTGGCTGACATCAAAGATTGAAACAGTACTAATGTCATGAACTTTAATCATACTTTGATTTAGGAATGAGGTCCAGTCCCATTATGGTATTAGAAACCCAAAAGATTCAGAGAAATTAAAAGAGATTGAAACCACATGTTGCCAGATTCAATAAAGCTTATATGGTCTGTTTCCACTGTGTGTGGCATGGCACGCACATGGTAGCACAGTGCTTTGGATTCAGTAAGTGGCTCTACATGGTGTCTACAGCCATGCACAGCTGCGCAAACAAGGTAAACAATGTGGCATGCAGATTACATCATAAGCAGATGAATTGTATGCTTATATGCTTATCAACCAATCCAAGATGGAGGGGCTATTCAACAAGCTATAAAGCAAGTGGGTAGACACAGTGCTGGTTTTCCCTATGAATTCCAAAACCTATTGGAATAAAGCCACGGAAAGGAGTCTACAAAGAAACAATGTTAGGGGTTGCTTGCTGTTGCTTTAATTCATGTGTATATGCAACAGGCTGAAGTCTGTGCTGCTGCTGCTGCTAATAGACCATGGCCAAGAAGAAGAAGAGTTTTCAGACCCTTAGTAATTTATTACAGTCTACTTGATGTGGAAATTGTAGAGTGCTACAGTGTGGATAGAGACACACTACAGGAACTCTGCAACTTCTGTTGCCCTCAACTCAAAACCAGGGCAAACCAAGGGGAACCCATCCCAGTGGAGACAAAGGTATGTGTAGCACTTAGAACCTTAGCTACAGATACCTTTCAGAGACCAACAGGGGACATCCTGGAGGTGTCACAGGCATCAGCATCCAGGATTCCTCCATCAATTATTGAATGCAATGCTCCAACATGCTTGCAAGGATTATAGACATGGGAAGCAATTTAGTGTTCAGAAAATGGTTAAGTTTTCTGAAAATAAAGAATACCCCCAGTCAGTTGGTAAATGTAAAAGGAAAAAGTCAATTCTTAAGGAGCTGAGGGCACTTCTGAGACATCTGGTGAGGAATTTTTCTTTGCAGCAGACAGAGATATGGGTACTCCATCTGTTAAAAAGAAAAATGATAGTTTCCCTTTATGCATCACAGAATGGCTGGACGCAAGTACCGTAAGTGGATTACCAGGTTTGGAAACAGTGCTGCAGCTAATGTTACCACAATAGATAGTTCTAATGTTCTCAGTATTTCTTCTTTTTCATTGTCTTCTTCTGAAGTTGAATTACTTAATAAAGGTCTTGGTTTTGTGCCTAGTTATTTGGTGTCAGTGGATGTGTTTGCTCAGGATGTTATTTCATTCTGTAGATTGTTGAATCTTAAATTATTTTTTCATAACAAGCAAATTAATAGGGGACATGATCCTTCAGCTCTTTGTTTCAGACCGTCTATGTTTACATCACCCCCTAACAAGTGTATAGCAGATTTCCAACAACAGATATTAAGGGACTTGCATTTTACATATGGATCATATTCAAGAATTTCATTTAATAATTGAAACCCTTCTCACAGACAAGCTTTGTCAACTCTTCATAAGAAAAAGCAACTGATTATTAGTTCAGCTGATAAGAGGGGTGCTGTGGTTGTCTGCACTTGGGCCATGTATGTGGCTGAGGCCCATAAACAACTTTTAGATCAACTATATTATCTAAGGATGTTTTTGGATCCCACCCCTGTATTTAAGTCTGATATTGATAGTTTTTGAAGCTTGCCTTTGAGGAGGGTATTATTTCTAGGGACATAGTTTTCCATCTAACTGTTAAGGAGCCATTGAAACAATATTTCTATATGTTACCCAAGACCCATACGAACCTGAACCATCCTCCGGAGACCGATAGTATCTAGTAAAGGTTCTCTTATGGAATCTGCGAGACCGATAGTATCTGGTAAAGGCTCTCTTATGGAACCTTTATCTGCCTTTCTTACTCATTATTTGAAACCTTTATTAGGATACGTTAGATTGGTTTACTCTGGTATATTCGAACACACTACAGTTGATTGTTGCTATATGGTGCGAAAAAAGATGTTGAATTCTGAAGTTTCGAAATTGCAGAATGTCGAAAATAATAGGAACAAAGTTGCATTTGATGTTTTCAACATTCCCCTCTTCCGGACGTACAGCTGATGAAACCATTGCTATGACTGCATTCATATTCAACAACAGTGCAATAACGGTTAAGTAGCAGAAAATCACAGATGACCTACGTATCGCATTGCTCACATATCTCCTTCCATGTACATGAAATTATGTTAAGTTAGACAACTGCAGAAAAACTGACAACATAACTATTTTTTTTTCTCTGCTTAACAACAATGTTTACTCCCAGTGATTCTTATTACGAAATGGTGGTCACTCTTCCATTCAAGTAAAGTACAACTGTGAGACAGTGCAAAAATCAAAACAAATCAAATGTTTATAAAAGCCACTATGCATATTAGAAAGAGCAATGTTGTGCCACAAAATGCAAAAACCCTCTGATCTATCAAAAGAGTCTTCCTTATCCATAAGTCTTAGGAGATGATGGTATGCATGCTAACATTCTGCTTTTTATGTCCTTAGCCCAGTTCTGTTCCAAATGAATGGTCTGTAAGACATCCAACATATGTAATCTAGGTTTCCCAAGGAGGCTACGCAGATGACAATGCCATCCTTAAACAGCATTCTGGCTTCTGGGATAACCGAGTCTGCATGTATCCCATTGGTTCCAAAATGTTATGTCAAATAGTGGGGGTAATCGCTCCAAAGTGTTGCATTGCATGCCATATCTACATGGTCTGCCCAACATGTAGTTTTCCCTAAAGAATCTACATAAAGGTCTAGCATTTTCAGGCATATCAGCTTCACTCTCACTCAGAGTATTAGCTACATGTTCAGGATTAATGAATACCAAGGCTGGGATTTGTTTACACAACAAGGAAAACTAGCTGTTACTGCCGAAATACGTTGCCAGATGTAACTTTTGTATTTGACGCCAAATTATTTGACACAGATGGAACCAGCAACCTTTGGCAACACTGTTGCAGAAATGTGACTGTATGGCATTCACTGCTTCCTTTTCAAAATCACTCAGCACCATCTTGGGGTTAAGGTTAATGTTATATTTTACACATAAACTGACAACAGAATCCCAAAAGGAATTACAACACTCCTCGACTTTGAGGGTAATATACACCACAGGAATTATCTTGCCTACACCACCTTCCTCTACTTTACAATGAACAGTATATATCAGTTTGCACTCTATGGTACTAATGGGAAATGTCCCATCCATTAACGTACTCAGACTTGCACAGCAATTGCAAGTTACTTTGTGTAGTTATAATAACACAATGTCCCGATGGACAAGTTTCCCCAGTATGCTCAACAATGCATGTTCTGTTTTTAATAGTTATATGCTCTGGGGTTACTTGGGATAAACTGGCGATGTCACTGAACATGCTCTTACATTTCAGCTATCTTACTCTGTTTACTGTCTGCTTCAGTGCAGATGTATTAGGCAAAGCATTTAGAACCTCAGTGGGAGTCTCTGATAAAATTTCAGATACAACTTTGCAAGGATCTTCTATGGAAACTTCAGCTCTTTTTTTTTTTGATATTGTGTCTGACCTTTTATACTTCGCTTTTAAGACTGTTAGGAGCGTGATAATTGTGCTTTTTACTAATTTATAGCCTTCCCTTGTCAGATCAGTAATACATCTATTCCTACATTTCCCTGTTAACTTTTTACAGAAGCACCAGTACGTATGATTCTCCACTGTTCTTTCCTGCATATACTAATAACCGTCTACACACAGCAGTTTCTTCCCCTTTTGACCTAACACTGTGTTGTACACATTTCCAAGTATTCCAGGCTGAAATTCAAACTCCTCAGTAACATCAGTCTTCCTACTGAGAGAAGTAAAGACAATGTTTCAGTTGTTCACAGTGTATAATATAGAAGACCTCAATTTGACACTGTCAATACATACCGTGACATTTTGCTGATGTTTCTGACACTCCACTTCCTACCTCTCAACTGATACACTTGATAAACTCTTCTTCCAGATATCTAAGTGGCGCTGCCATATGTTTTTATTTTTAAACTGCTACAGCCATGATGCGCTGTACGCGTATACATATGTCAACATGTTGTAGTGGAATTGGTTGATTGCACTTCACTTTTAGACATTTTCTGGTCGACCATGTGTGTTTCGATTTTGAGTCATGGAAACCGTGATTTCGTACAAACACTGTTCAATGTAGTTATAATCGCACACATCATAGTAAACCCATTAGATCTCGTATACAGGATACTATGGAGGTTTTGAATATTATCAGAGAGATGCAACTTGAATCAAGTTGGTATTTGTGCACTTTAGATGTGTCAGCTTTGTATACCAGTATTCCTCATTGGGCAGGTTTAATGGCCCTGGTATATTGGTTGAATCATGTTTCTTTATATATAGCCCAAGATTTAATACCTTTTTAATCTGCCTTACAGAACAAATATTAACCAAAAATGTTTTCTATTTTAGGGATGAATGCTATCTGAAGCTTAAGGGTACTGCTAATGGGGCATAATTTCCCCCCATTTATGCAGACTTATTTATGGGCTTTATTGAAGAACAGATCATTTATTATCCAACTCATATGATATACTTAGAATCTATAGATATCTGGCGCTGCTACCTAGATGACTGTTGGTTAGTCTGGCATTCAGATGCGGGGTATTTATGTGAATTTGTAGACCATCTGAATGAAAATACGTGCAGCATACATTTTACATTTAATTGTGATTCTGTACGAATCACTTTTTGGATGTAGAAATTTACCAACAGGATGATGGGACCGTAGGCACCCAAGTTTATTAGAAACATCCACAGGTCAACACCTTTCTACAGGCCAACAGCTGCCATCCCTGGCATATTGTTTGAAATATCCCCAAAGCCCAATTCATGCATCTTCGTAGGATCTGCTCTTCTGATGAGATATTTGCTTCCCAAGAACAAGAGTTGGTTACTAGATTCTGTAATAGAGGATATAAATATCAGGATGTTATTCATTCTAGGGATAGGGTAAGGAGCTTGGATAGGAATGAATTGTTACAATATAAAACCAAACAAGTGGTTTCAGGATCTTCACTTAGATTAGTTACTAATTATGCTAGTAATATATCACTTTTGATTGATTTTAGTACACAATCATTGGGGGATATTATTATATGATGACACTTTGAGAGATTTAATACCCTTAGGAGTATTGGGGCACAGCAGACTACTCTAGATGGACATTTATTAATGGGGTGTCAGCCTTATAGTCATATTTTTTGCAAATATGTCTGTAACACTAAACAGTTTACTTCACATAATACATTGCTTGTATCTGACATACATGTTTATGGAAATTGTTAGCCCGACTGGGTTATCTGTTTAGTTTTATGTACATGCCATGCTTTTTATGTGGGGCAAACCTCTTGTCCATTAAAACTACACATTTCTGCACATGTTAGTGATATCAAATGTGCTTGTCATTCCAATGCCCTTTATAAACACACTATTAAGCATTCTACAGACAGGTTCAGGTTTGTTATTATAGATAGGATTATGTTTAATAATAAAGATAAATCAGGCTGGTATAATATATTGGACAAGAAAGAGAAGAAATGGATTATTCAGTTGGGAGCACTTTTTTCTCCTGGTTTCAGTGAATATCTTTGATTGACCAATGATGTGCAAATTGTTGTTATTTAAGAAGGGGGGGCATGTGTGATTATTGCACTGAGGAAGGCTCTGTAGCCGAAACCAGTATGCTGCATTTGCTCTCATCTTGGTTATTTTGTATGTTTTGAAGTTAAGACTTTCTGCTGATGTTTGAGTGCTGACCTTTGTCTTTTTACACATATATTTTTCTCATACACTTGAGGACAGTGCCAGAAATATGCAGGGAGTTCTACCCTGTAGCACACTGCCCTGAATTACTGGGTGCCATGGATTGCACAAATGTCAAAATTAAGGTACCACCCAGGGAACAGGGAAGGCTCTACAGTTATAGAAAGGGCTTCCACTCTATTAACTGCCAAGTCATGTGTAATGCCGAGGGAATCATCTTGAATGTATGTGCTGGCAACCCAGGCAGTTACCATGACTCACATGTCTGGCACACCTCCCAACTGTATCAGATGTCCAGTAAGGGGGATATCCCACAAGGTAATTTACTGGGGGATGTAGGTTATGCATTGGAACTGTGACTGATGACACCCATCAGAAATGCACACAGACCTGCTAAAGAATGCCATGATGAGTCACATGCTCAAACCAGAAATATCATAGACTGTGTGTTTGGGCTGCTGACATGATGGTTCTGGTCTGGTGGAGCCCTGCAGTATAATCCACGGGCATGTATGGAAATATTCACAGTATGTATCATGCTACACAACATCATCCTGAGAAAACAGCTTCAGCAGGATCAGAAAGGGGAGGGAACCAGAAGCCACCACCAATGCCAAGGTCACCACAGCCATACACTTTGAGGAGTCAGAGGGGAAAGCAGCAGCTGCTGTGGATTTAGGCAGATGTAGGCTTGATCAGTACGCCCTTCCATTATTAAAAAGACAATGCATGGCACACTTTCTCACCACCTAAGGGCCTAAAACCTTCATCCTACGCATATACATATAGTAACATTGATGCCAAGCAACTGTCACAACCATTTCCTCCCCATGTATTGGCTGTGTACTGCTTGCATCAGACAGAGTCAGCCCTGAATGAAAACTGTTGCAACTGCTGGAATTTGAAGGTAAGTGTTGAACCTGGAGTGTATTCTGTAATAATATGAATGACTGGCATATCCTTGGCTGTGGTTACTTGGTAGTGTAAGTAAGTAAACAGTGGGAGATTTGTACAGAAATGACCCTAACTTGACAGCAGAGACTTTTTTGACGTATATATATGTATATCCATTATTAAGTTGTAGGCCTCAGGCATCAAAGATTCACACAGTCATACCTCTCAAAAGTAGTGATGGTCACTGCATGCCCTCAATTTATCACAATTTGTTTGTACTGGAAAATCATTAAAGAGAGAATTTAAGAAGTAGTGTTACACATTGCAGGTTCAGACTTCACAACCCTCACAAGATCATTAACAATAAAGATGGAAAAATGTTGATGCTATCAACTGTGTAACTTTCTAAAACCAATATAAGTCAAAGGTACAGTTACCAGTTCAACATCACAAATGCAGATATACTAAGTCAGCTATGCACCGTGAGCATCAGAAACAAAGTTTATGTATCCCTGAATCCAAAAGATACAAAACAGGGATATGGCACAGTTATCATCACTTGCACGGGGTGTTGTTTGGGGAGAGGCAGGAAACCTAGGCTGACACAAAAGATTGGTGAGTATGTGTTTGAGTAAGAAAGAGAAGCAGGCAGACATTTGGATAAAGCAACAAATGGTCAGTGAGACAAAATTAGCCTTAAGCTGCACAGCTGAAACATTAAACTGTTGTGTGTGTCTGTATAGCTTCTTCAAGTGAAATTGGAGTGTGAGTGTTTGCAAGAACATAGCCAAGCTCTGTGCTAGCTCTATGTCTTCGTATGTCAGACAGGTATGAGCCGTGCATGGTAGAGGTGGCAGTTCATCCCTGTCATACCTGACCATGAGAACTGTCTCTGCCAGGAGTTGGACTGGCATGTCCACACCCATTGTCAGATGCACTGCTGCTACCTGAATGTGGCTGATGCCTGCTGGATTAGCTACCCTCATGAGGGTGCCCAAGACCATGACCACATGGCCTACCATGTCAGGGTATGGATAGCTCACCCACTGACGGAGCAGTGGAAGTACTGCCACTATGGGAGTGTGATCGGGCATGGCCACATTGGATAACAGCAGATGATGTGGCTGACCTATACCCATGAGGATGCTGTCCCCCTCCAAGCAGACATTCCTTCACCGACACCACTCATTCCAATGTGTCATTCATCCAATTCATTGAATCTGCGACACAGTGGAGGAAGTCATGCATGTCAGCTTGTGCCACATCTGCAACCCTAAGCATTTCTCAGGAGCACCTATGGGAATGTGCCTGTGCCTCGATGATGGCCCTAAACATATGTTGAGTGGAATGGGAAGAGATGCCTGGATCAAGTGGATGATGGACAGTAGGCCTATTCTGAGCACCCCTAACAACCCTCCTGCATGGCACCTTGCTCACACTTTGCCTATGGCCAGAGTCAACAGGCACTGAAGCCGCAGTAACCACACTTCCCTGATCAGTCGTCTTGCCCTCCACCTATTCAATATCTGAGGGATTACTGGAATGAGTAGGTGTAGGTCTACTGGCTGTGTTCTATGGAATTATAGGGGATGGCTGCATGTCAACCTCAGTGTCAGATTCAACCTCTGCAGCCCATGACTGTGACTCTGTTTGGCCACCACCATCATCATCAGAGTCTGCTGATACTCTGACATCAGGTGGTAGGAGTCCCACGCATTCACTGTCATGATCACCTGTGATAATAAGCAACAAACACAGGAACAATTAATACCTACACTACTATAGTCCAGTATATGCTAAGAAAATAACAGTGATGCCACAATTAGACAGTACAGCAATACACACAACAGTCCTGACATCAACAGCACACACTAAAATATTTCTTGAATTGCTCATCAGTTACTGACATAAAAATGTTTGGCTTACCATGTGCAGATGATGGTATGCAATGTATGCCAGATGGTCCTAGAAGAAGTTAAGCAAAAGGTTAGGACAACATCATCACAATTAACAGTAACACAGGGGGTAATACTTTTGCCCCTTTATATGTCTTTAACTGTACTTTCAACAAGAACTTTGATGACAAGTCCAGCCTAAGCCCATGTGTGATTAATCAGAATATATTGTTAACTGTAGCAATCCTCCCAAAAAAAATTCTTGCGAAACAGAACTAATGTACTGATTTATTTTTTTTACTATACAACAATAGCACCAATGTCAAGGACATGCTGTTCTGCACATTCCTGGGAGCTGTCTGGATCGCTGACAGTGGACAGGAACTCTTCATTTGTTGTTAGTGGTGGCTCTTCATTTGTTGATTATGGGCCACTGCAGCTGCTCTCCTCTGTGCAGGTGAGATCATACCACTGGCCCTATGGCGCACCTGGTCATAGGTCCTGCTATGGCCATCCACTGCATTAACATTTGCTATGATCTGCTGCCAAATTTGCATTCTGCCTGACATACCTTCATGTCTCCCCTTAAGCAGGATGGCAACATGTTGCCTAAAAGCTTCAATGACCTGATTCTCAGGGTCAGTAAAGGGTGGCTTTTGAGGATTGAGATGCCTGGGTGGCATAGTCCTAGGTGTCCTAAAAGACAACAGAAGGATAATACACATAAGTATCACATAGCTACAAAATAACTGTTCTCAGATAAAACAGAAAAGGTAGCATTTCAGTATTACCACTGGAGAAACATAAAACAGTCTAGAGATTTGAAATATGAACAACAGGCTGGATGCAAAAAAGGAGAGTAACAATAGTAACAAATCCTTGTTTGTGCCATAAAATAAATGCAGATTTGCTCCACCCCCCCCAAAAGAACAAGAAAATGACACATTTTGCTAACAAACCTTCTTTGAAATACTAAAAGTGCTATCAAATGAACGGTCCCTGAAACATGTCTACAGGTTTAACACAAAATAGTCCACGTTAAGGTATTGCCAGTCATGCATACCTGTGAAATGCCCTGACAAACATGCTTATGCCATAAATACACATCTAACAGGTAAAAGTGTAAAAACTCTTTGCTAATTAAAAAAAAATAAATAAATATATATATATATTTATGGTTCTACTTCAGATCACTGAAATTCATTTCACTGAGACCAAATCACCTAATTTTCAAAATACTGAAAATTCATTTGACTGAATTTCATTTCACTGAATTGTAAGGTATAGACCAGATTTAGGTTTCTATTTGCCTTTAACTTATTTGTGATAGAAAGAATTTATGTAACTTACAGCGCTGAGTGTCAAAATACTGATAGTAATGTAGAAACTGGCGTTGTAGTGTTTTTAAATGTGGGTATGTCTTTTTACATTTGTATGTGAAGTATCTAAACTAATATGGCGGATGTTTTGTGCATTCCCAGCAGTAGTGGCAGCATGTAGAGTACTGTGAGGCAAGTAAAAGGTATACGCCCTTTCCCCACTGTAGTGCGATCCTGGAGTTAGTATATATAGTTGGGGGGTGTGGGTGGCATAGCCCCCCACTTAGTTTGGTTTTATATTGTCTGATTTCTGTTAAGTGGATAAGTAAGTAGTTTTGAAGTTGTGGAAAGAGGTAGTCATTAGTGTTGTGAGTGTGTTTGTCTATGGTTTCCCATTTAGTGTTTTGAAATTTAGCACTGTAAGCTGTCGGTGAAATAAGATTCAGTGAAATGAGTTGTCAGTATTGTGAAATTTAGATGATTTGGTCTCGGTGAAATGAAAGTCAGTGAAATGGGATTTCAGTGATGTGAAGTAAACCCATATATGTATATATATATATGTATATATATATATATATATATATATATATATATGTGTATTTATGGGAGCATTACAGAATACTGAAAGACGAAAATCCTGAGACCAAAATCTCGAAAGTTCAAAATACTAAAAACTCAAAATACTGAAAACACACAGGATACCAACACTTACTATATTCCAGCACAAGTACATACAGAAACAAATAAAACACAAACATAATACTCTTCTCCTAGTATAAGCAGGGAGGCAAGCACTCCTGCACCCCCCACACCCCCTAGTGTTAAGTTAGTTAGTTAAATGTTAAGTTAGTTGCTAGTTAAATATATCAACTCTGAGAGTGCACTTAAGTGCAATCTCGGAGTTGATATATTTAAGTAGCAGGGGGTGTGGGGGTGCATCCCCCCACATGGGCGTTACAGGAGGGCTTGCCCCCTGCATATAATTGAATGGTAATATATTTCTGTTTGTACTTGTGCTGGAATATAGTAAGTGTTGGCATCCTGTGTGTTTTTAGTATTTTGAGTTTTCAGTATTTTGAACTTTTGAGATATTGGTCTCAGGATTTTGGGCATTCAGGATTCTGTAGCGGTCCCACACACACACACACACACACACACACACACATATATATATATATATAAAATATATATATATATATATATATATATATATATATATATATATATAAAATGGGTCCTTGTTGTTTTATCGACAGTATGATTAATCGAACCGTACTTTGTCGAAATTACTTTAGTGAAAGTGCATTTTGTCGAAAATGCACTTTCACTAAAGAAAACAAACAAAAAAAACATGCCATTAATATGTACCGTTAGTTCTACATCAACGTATACTGTTGATGTACAACTAAGGAAACTCTTGTTGAGATCATAGTACAGTGAGGATAAGGGAATATTCTCTTTTCCCCACTGTAGTGCAATCTCGGAGTGAGAATATTAAAGTAGGGGGTGGGGGGGCACAGGGGGAATTGACCTCCTGCATATCAGTGTTTAATGTGTTGTTTTTTTATGTTTAGGTTTTTTATTTGTCCACAAAATGCACTTGTCAGTTCACAGAAGTAAGGTTTGATGAACCGTACTTTCGAGTAAAGAACATAGACCCATATATATATATATATATATATATATATATATATATATATATATATATATATAAGCTATTAAACAGATTTTTCTTAATTACATTTCAGCATATGCAGTATGGAGCTGACAAAATGTAAGCATACCCTCTCAAGTTTAGTAATCCTCTCTGCAGGTATCTCCCAAAGTAATAGCCTCTTTTCTGTGTTCTGCACATGAAGAAGTCTCCTCACCTTCAGTTTCCCTAGCTACATGTTTGCCTTTTTATGGTGTATATTCAGGGCTGTCAGCATGGTGGATATGCAAATGAGATGTGAACTTTTTATAACTGTTGAATCTGAAATACTTGCATTATGTATCAGATGTAAACAGTGCAGGCACTGCTCCAGTGTTTGTTTTAATGGATTGCAACTGTGAATGATTACTGGAGGGAAAAGGTAGACACAACAGCAATGCAGACTGCCCTACAGCAAATGGATGTGTCAGGTTAAACTTATAAAGTGTCAAGATGTAATTATGTCAGTGTTGGAAATGTAAGCAAGCAGCACACAATTCAAAGGTTCTTTCCCTTAACGTCAAACATCCCCTTCATGTGTTGGCATTTACATATTATTTTAGTGCTGTTTAATATCCTCACACATTTTAAGGACAATGAAATGGAATGACTGCACTGCTTGTCTCAGATTACTGGTCAGATAAGAGAAGAATGGCCAACAAACACAGAGTGGTAAGATAGAGCTGCATATTTGCAAGTAATATTCATAACTGGTTGTGTGATCACTTAGTGCACTACAGCCGCAAGTAATAAGTGTAAAAATAACACTTGTATGTTTTCATATGCTGTAGATGATGTTGCAGTTGGTTGTATGCAGAATGAGTTCAGTTCCTTGCTGCAAAGCTATTTGTGTGGCAAAGAGGGATAAGACACTCTTACTGTGCTCTGAAAGTTCATTGAAGTGAGAGATCAAATCCAGTCATATGTAAAAATATGTCATGTGTACTAAAAAACATTTTGTAGTGTTTTATTTCACAGATTTCTTTGTTTTATTTGAAATACTTTTCCCTTTTTATTTATGTTTGCTGCAAAGGTTTTTGTATTGCAAAGAAGGATAAAGCACCCTTACTGTGTTCTGAAGGTTCATTGGAAGGAGAGTTCAAATCTAGACTTATGAAGAAATTCATGTGTACTGACATTTTGTAGTGTGTATGCCATAGATTGCTTTTCCTCACTTCAGCTACTTTTCCCTTTTTTTTTTTTTGTGGTGGGGCAGTGTTTGTGTGATGCGTTGCTTAATGCAAACATGGGTAAAGGAGAAAAATGTATGTCAGATTTGGCTGTGCTTATCTCATTTGCACAGAGCATGGCAGTGCTCAGACTGGACTAGTGGCCCACACAGGAAGCAGACACTCGCAGAATACCTGCAAACATGGCGTCTGTAAAAGGGCAAAGCTCAAAAACAATAAATTGTAGCAATTTTTGTTTTGCACTGCGGAACTGCGCTTAGTGGCTTTGCACTGTAGTTAGCCATTGAACACCTGCAGACAGGACTCAGACAGCCAACAACTGAAACTGGATAAAGTAAATTTATTCTGTTGGACATCACCACTCTAAGTGGTGTTGCGCAGTAGGTACCACAGAGACCTTCAGAATGATTAGGAAATCAGGGAGTTTCACGTAACTTGTTATGTGGCAGTAGGTAAGTGTAGGGTTGGAGTACAGATGGCCCTGGGTTCTAGTACAGGCTGTGCAACCTATATTTACTGTTGTGATAGTGCAATTTATAACAGTGTACTGAAAAATAGACAAGTATTATTTCAACATTCTTGTGGCAATAGGTGTAAGTCTAGGACTGCCATACACATGGTCCTGGCATCTAATTCAGTATATTCCATACACTTTTACTGTTGTTCCACTTCCCATTATATTCACTCTCACTTGTAACACTTTAGATAGTGGAGCCGATATGAATTATATGCATGAGGGATGAGATACCATTATTGTGTTTTCAGATGTATGACTGAGGGTATACTGTCTATTATATTTCTGTAAGTATAATTCTGCTATCTGGACTTGCATGGGGTTCACAGTTACATAAGACACATACACAACTGGATATGTATCCAATAACCTTGTCATGTCATACACATGCATGTGTAATAGCTCAAACTGTCACCCATATTTATGTATGATTCCAGACTATGTCTGAGCAGCACTTCTTCTCTGGCAAAAATGTAAAATCAAAGCTGTGGAAGAAAATGTTTTGTCTCCTATGCCTAGGTTTGAATCCAACAGTGTAAAAATCTATTTTACTCAGTGTATAAAGGCAAAAACAAATGTGTCAGGTCATTACATCTATGTCCTCAGTGCATGTCTGCAAATTTAACTCACCTAATCGTATTTCCAGTGTATATATTTCCCAAACTAAGGCCAAGTGTCAGGTTAACCTTCCAGTTTCAATTATTTAATTCCTCCCTGCTTGACACTGCTGCGCTCCACTTAACATTGCGCAAATGCAGTTGGCATTGTTGCTTGAGTTTGCAGTCTACCAGTAAATGAGTTAACTGGAATTGGTTGGAAAGCGTCAGCTTCCATTGCTCAAGTTCAGCTGGTAGAGATGGCTAGCAATGGAGAGGAAGTTGCTAAGTTTAGGGCACAGAGATGGGGTGTCCAGGAGTCCAGGGTATTTATTTGACTCCTGGTAAAGCACCACACCCAAAGGCATCTGTAAAGGGACTATTCTGGCTCCCAGTACAAGTCTGAGGCTTGGAATAGTTTGGCTTAGGCTGTATCTGGTGCCACTTGTATCCCACACACTGGAGAGCAATGTAGGCATCATTTTAATGAGCTGTACAGCAAAAAAGGGATGCTTTTAACCATTGGTTGCATGAGTTTGAGACTGCGGACATCCCACAGCTGTGTAAGTATGACAATAAGAAAGTACTTGTAAGACTTAGAAAGCTAAATATAGGCAAGACTGGTATGCATAATGCTCTTCTGTTCTTTTCTGTTCTTTCACCAGCTCCCACTGTATATGAGTTGAATTGGCAGGCTCATGATGCTCGATTAGAAAGCCTGAGGGAAGCAAGTGGTATGTATGTAACAGAAGAGAAGAGTTATTGTAGCTTTAAAAGTTAAATATAGCTTTTTTGGTCTTTTATGGAGTTGTATCAAATTGATCATGGATATCCCAACTGTAAAAGCAAGTATGCATGCATTAGTCAGTAGCAAACCAGTTATAATAGTCCAGTATTAGATTGTAGTCAGAGGTTGTGGGTTCAAATACCATGATTCACAACTACAGAATACTGTTATTTCTTCAATAATGTTTACATTCAATTAAAAACTCAATGCCACTGGCACAAATGCCCTGCTGTAAACTGTAATCTGTTTAATTGGAACACACTTATGTGCAATATATGTACATTTCAAGGATTACTTTCAGCAATCTGTAGTATGTGTGAATCTGTTAAGCCATATACTTAAATGTAATACTTCAAATAAAAGAGTTGTCTAATTGTGTTAATGCATTGTATGTCACATATGATAGTACTCATTTTATCCCATTTTTTTCTCTTACCCCAACCCTTATCTCTCTTTTTTATTTTCTATTATATGTCATCAAAGTGTCTCCATGTCATCAATGTGTACCATGTCACTAAATGCTACACAGCACAGTGAGGTAGTCCCAGTGGATCAGCTTTCCTCAGGTCCACTGGCTGTAGCACCAATGCCCAGCATGTCTGGGAGCCAAACTGGAAGCACTGCTTCAGCTGCCCCTGAACTACCTGCATCCTGAGGTAGTTCTGCCCTTGAAGCTGGTGCAGTGGTACCCTCTGGGAGCAGTGGTGGAGTGGTGATTTCATCACCCACAGGAGATGCCAGGGATGATGTGTATGGTCATGCACCACACCACTGGTGTATGCCTACTCTGGATGGAGAGGCTGTTCTCCCTCATGGTCCATAGGAGGAGGAGAAGATGTCAAAATCTCCAGCCTCTAGTGGAATAAAGGGACAGTGATAACAGTCCAGTGGGTGAGGACTCAATTCTCGCTGTCTCCAGCTTGATGGTCATGAGCCTGAGTTGTCCCCTCTCTCACCCCAATCATGCTGTCCCTAACCCAGCCTTTTGTGTACCTCACTGTCTCTGTCTCTTGTCTTGTTTGTTTGCATTTGCTTCCTCACCTACTGACCCAGACATACCTACATCCCTTACACAGCAGTCATGTCTTACTGAATTAAAAAAAAATGGGCACCTGTCATGCAAAAAAATATTGTCCCATACATAGCTCTCCATTTCACACACGTGTCTTCTTGACACACTTGATTTGGTCCAACTGGCTATTCAACGAGATTATGATTATGTTGTCACCCATCTCTCTGGAGGTGACAGTCCAAATTCAGCTAGTTGATTAATTTTTACTGATGAAGAAATGGATAGCTATGGCTCTTTCCTGCCTCCCTCCTGGATACTCCTGTATAATTTCCCTTTTGTTCTTCCCCCTGCTTGCTCCCCATTTGAACACTTTCCTATCTACCCCATTTGAACACATATAATCTAGTCAAAAAATAGAATCGCACAACACACACAAGTACCAGAAATAGTAATGGATCCCTTCACTTTTTGGCCACTGTGTTTGTGCAGAGTTTTGCATCACGCAACAATGCCAAGTGACGGTGAGCAGTGATACAATGCTGTGGTTATCTCCATGCAATCTTGCTTACCCCCTCTATTCCAACATACAGCAACACATGTGCTATAAAGAATTAATATCATTCCATTTGTGTCTTTCGGCTTTTCCCGGTTAGGGGTCGCCACAGCGGAACTCCGATCCGCTAATGATTGGCAGTTGATTTTTACGTACTGGCTTGCCAGGCCTGACGCACAACCTTCAACAAAGGTATGCCCATTCACGCATGTCTCCACGCAGAAAACGCTCTAGCTGAGAATCGAACCGGACAGCGTCTTACTGTGAGACGACAACGCTACCACAGCACCACCACTGCGGGTCAATTAATGTCATTCTAATACTTTTAAATACTTTTAAATAAACAGTTTTAATGGAATTTAATGTAATTCCATTAAAACTGTTTATTTAAAAGTATTTAAAAGTATTAGATGCACCCAGATTTTAGCCCAGTATCATATAGGCTCAAAAAGAAATCTGTCAATGCATTTACACCTGCTGCCACAGAGTAAGTTAAGCAGCAGGTGTGTTTCATAGACTCAGTACTAACTCTCAGACATTTAGTAATGTGGCTTGCATTTGCACACTGCTTAGCTATGCACAAACGTGGAAAGTATTGGAAATGTGTATCTTGCATGTGCAAACACTTTGCCAACTGTTGTGCAAACCTGCTGCTCACCTCGCTATGGAAAAGTAAATATTCTTATGTATTACTGCTGTTTACTGTCCGTTTCCTGTCTTTGACATGAATTACATGTGGAAATAAAACAAACTGAAGGATTTATCTAACAATATGTCACATATTAATAATACAGCCATGTGTTGCCTCTTCCCAAACACTGTAACCCTGGAGCCTCAGTACTTTTTCACACATATATCACCTACATTACTGAAATTAATATCAAATTTTGTGTGACTTGCAATGCACATCAATCTGTTAACATGCAGAACTAGAACTATTGACCCATAAGCCTAAAAAGCTTTATCTGCTAGGCTAGGGAAGGAATCAGCATAGACCTTATCCACAGCAACACAGGTGATCTTCAACACACTTGACCCAACCCAGTTTGTTTTTTTTTCAAGGGTAGATCTTGTGTATTAAACCTAGTGGACTTCTTTGATACTGACTGCAAAGACCTGGATGAGGGATAACAGGACATAATGGCTATGTTGAGTTATCCAAGGTCTTTGTCACTATCCCCCATTCAGATATCATGGAGAAAACCTTCCATCTGAAGATTAACCAATACATTAATATATGGCTAGCCAACTGGCTCCCCAGTAAAATGCACACTGCCAAAGTTGGGGACTGCACCTCCAACACTAGACCACTTACCAGTGGAATACCACAAGGATCTTGTTTGGAAACTATTTTTCTGAAGTCCAGGCAAAGGAAAATGGCCTGTGGCTTAACACGTTGACGGATGACTGTCAACTGGATGCAGTCATATAGAGCCCCCCTACAATGTTAACGTATTACAGAAGGGGCTGTCACAGATAAATGATTGTTGCCAAACTCATGGACTGAACTTTAAAGCAAAAAATATCTCATTGTCCCCTTTGGCAATAAAGTACCCCAACTAATTATGATATGCATAGCATCTCTAAGCTCAAACACAGTGTTGTGAAACTTAGGAACACATGTTAATAGCAATCTACACGCCAAACACTATATTTCCATAGTGGTGAAGCGCACATTATACATTACTCACCTCATAAATAAGGGCTTAAGATCCAAGACAAGGGAGGTCATACCTCCATTGCAGTCAACCCTTATCAGACCACTAAATGAGTACAATGGTTCCTTCTGTCAGTACCTGACCAGACACCTGCAGCAACTGGAGAAAACACAGTGGTTTGTGACTGGGAGAATTCAGGTCCTCCAAAACATGATATACATGGAAAGACTGAAAGACCTGTCACTGTACTCAGTATCATGCACGTTGCTGAGATATGACCTCTGCCTGGCCTACAAAAGAGTCTCAGACCCTAGCCTACTGGAAATGTTGGACATCTGCAAATTAAATGGGACAAGAATAACTTTCTCCAGAGATCTCAACCTAGCCTGCAACATGCTTGTGTGACAAATATATCTCCCAGTATTTGTCACTCCTCTGTAATAGGCTCCCATAGCATGTGAAGTTGTGCATCTCAATGACCCTATTCAAGTGCAACCTTGACAACTGGATGGGTGATTGTGAATTCACCCCTGGGGTGGCACCTATGATCCTCATGGACAGGGGCAGTTGGTGCTGATTACAAAATCACTCTTCTAACAATGACCACCTAACTAGGCTCAATAAGAGTATGTGTGTGTTTTCACAGCTAGACTTGTAAATGCCCTATGGCCATTAGCCTAGTAACCTCCTATGAACCTATGAAACTGTAAACCTATGCAGGCCTCTCAACATCTTCTGTCAAACATGCCCTACTGATATCATCCACTATAAGTTGACCTGCAGTCTTGTAAAAGTCAGACTTGTGCAGTGGTGCATGCATAATGTACTGAGTTCTATAGTCTGTGTACTTAGATAAGGGCTCTGTTCTCACTGCAGTCAACTGTGTGTGTGTTTGTGTGTGTGTGTGTGTGTGTGTGTGTGTGTGTGTGTGTGTGTGTGTGTGTGTGTGTGTGTGTGTGTGTGTCTGTGTGTGTGTGTGTGTGTGTGTATGTGTGTATAGCCAGAAGAGCAGATATTTTTATCCTACAGGAACCTCTCCAGTCCTATGGATTAACAGTGTTTTGATGCTTGCACATGCGTACACATCCATTCATGCAACCCTCCCAACATATTCTGCCCAACATGCCCTGTTGATGTCATCCACTATAAGTTGATCTGCGCTTTTGTAAAAGTCATACTTGTGCCATGATGCTTGCATAAATTACTGAGTTCTGTAGTCTATGTATTTAGATAGGGGTTCTGTTCTCGCTGCATTCAACTAGTGTGTGTGTGTGTGTGTGTGTGTGTGTGTGTGTGTGTGTGTGTGTGTGTGTGTGTGTGTGTGTGTGTGACTGGCCATACCAACACTGGTACCCCTTCTTGTGCAATGTATCATGCTTGGCCCCATGGCACCTGCCTCACACTCCTTCCCTGTTGTCTCAGCAGGAGAACCAGATTCTACACCCTCAGCTGCAAACCCTGAACCTAGCAGCCTGGCTAATTACCTAATCTCTCCTTTACCATTCCTCAGTAAATCAGTGATGGATATCATTTTAGAGGCAAGGAGGCCTAGTACTAGAAAATCTTATGCTGCAAAATGGAAAATATTATGTGCTTGGAACCAATCTCAAGGGATGAGTGCAGCAGTGCCCAATTTACCTCAGATTCTACAATATTTGACTGAGATGCATCATAAGGGCTTGTCCTTTTCCTCCATCAAAATTCATGCCTCAGCCATTTCAGCTCATTACAGCACAGAACCTCCCCTCTTCTCTCACCCACTGCTCAAGCAGTTCCTCAGAGAAGCCAAAAGTTTAAGGCCACCCAGGAGAGCTCCAACTCCAGCCTGGGACCTTAACTTTGTCTTGGAGAAACTCACTCTTCCTCCTTTCGAGCCAGCTGCTACTGCAGATTTAAAATTCCTTTCCTGGAAAACAGCTTTCCTTTTAGCAATCACTTTTGCAAGAAGGGTATCTGAATTACAGGTCCTTTTGGCAGTGGAGCCTTTCATCATCTTTCATGCGGATAGGGTGCTCCTCAGAACCAATCCCTCCTTCATGCCCAAGGTAGTATCCAGTGTGGCTCTTAATCAGTCCATTCATTTGCCTACCTTCTTTCCTAACCCACAGAAGAAAGGGGAACAGATACTGCACTCCTTAGATGTGCACAGACAATTTAGATTTTACTTGGACAGGACTAAACCTCAAAGGAAATCTGAACAACTGCTGGTGGCATTTGCTGCAGGGACAGAGGGGAAAGCTATTTCAAAGCAAACCATTTCAAAATGAATAGGCCACTGCATTTATTTCTGCTATAAGCACCATGGAAAACCTATCCCACAGGGCATCAGACCCCATTCAAACAGGGCTGCATCTACGTCCACAGCCTTTCTCAGGGGCGTTCCTACCAGGGACATCCTAGAAGCTGCTACCTGGAGTTCTGTACATACTTTCACCAAGCATTATCATTTGCCAATTTTCTCTAAATCCAGAGCTGGCTTTGCCACTGCAGTCTTGCAGGGTCTTATAGCTGGTTCTAATTCTATTTAAATTCATCCTCCCAGCCTTAGCTTTGGGAATCTACCCAAATGTAATGACTGCAGCAGTGAAACACAAAGAACATAGTACAGTTGTGTACACTTACCATAAATGCAGATGTTCTGTTGCAGTCCTGGTTACCCTCCCTCCAGCCCCCTTTCTTCTTTTGGCTATACCTCTACTCTGCCTTACTGTGCTCAAAAAGCTTTTTGGTGTATTTGCTTTTTTGTTGGAGGTATATCCTTGTAATTATAGATTTAATTGCTTCCCATTAGGGGGGCACCTGACATCTGGGGCAAGAAAAACTGATGTAATGGCATCGGCTGCATGTTTTATACCCCTGACGACCTGACGTCATGGAATAAGGGACAGCATCCAATGCAGGACCCAAGACTTTGTTAATCAGGCCGACTGAGGGCTACTGCAAGCAGATAATCCAAATGCAATGACCGCAACAGTGAATACACTTGAACATCTACATTTATGGTAAGTGTACACAACTGCACTTTGCTGCTACAACTGTCTTCCATTGACATGCCCTCATCTGCTGTACATTAGGTTGTTTCACCTGTCCTCTTTCCCTGTGTTCATTCCTGCAATTCATCTGTGTGTCCCTATTCAATACACACACTTCCCCAGAGTATTTATTTTACATAACAGTACAGAATGCCAGGAATGGGATTTCACAATAATCTGAACTGTAGATCCACTGTCCTGTACAGTGTTTGGACCATATACTTAACAATCATACCTCTCAACTGTCCAGATTTTCATATGGTGTCCAGATTTTTCTCTTTATATCTTTTTGTGTGTTCCTTATTAAATTTGAGTTTTTTTGTCATGTCACAGATGATCTCATGACTGATGTGACTCACCAATTACATATATTTGAGTTTCAGATTTCAAATCCTTCTGAACATGTATCTTAACACAAACCCCTGTTTATTCTAGCACTTTTCTAAAGAGCAAATATGTCAAGTATGTCCCTAGTTCTGGGTCATTGTCTCCCCATTATGTTGGCCTTTGTCCAGATGTCTTGTACTGTGAGATTGAGAGCCATCTGTTAACCCCTGGTGATGACTGCAGCATTCCAAAAAAAAAACACAGACCTTCAATGCTCTGATTTTAAAAAGATTGCTATCCCTGTTCGCTTACATGGTTTATGGCTGGCAGCACTGTTACCAGCCACGGAAACTCGCTTATTTATGTTTAAATGTAGTGCACGGCATGCATATGCAATGAGCCCTGCTGCTCACTGTGCATCACTGTGCACAAATGTAAACTCTGTGTAGGCTTTGCACAAAGCCATCACAGAGTTTATTTCAATCCAGGGCTGTACTTAAATTTTTAAGGGGTGACAGCTAAGAATGGTCCTTTCTCAGTTATTGCTGTTAAATTCGGATTAAATAAACAGTACATGCTATGGTATTAAACTACCAGCTACTAGTAAATGATTTTTGTGCAAGACAGTAAACTAAATGCCTCACTGTCTGCACTTGCGGTTCCTTTACAAACTGCCAGTAAGTGATGGTGAGCACAGCTTACATTGTAATGGTTCTTATTTATGTTGAGGCAGCTCAGTATTCTTCAAAGTCACCTGTATGGTGGAGTCAAGGATATGGTTTGTCATGACTGGACACTTAATAGGAAATTATTACAAAGTTGTTTTCCACTTTCATTTCCAGTAACAACAGGAGATAAACCAAATATATATATCAGAGCTTATTATGAGGATGCACTTGAATGAAAGCAGTAAGAAGAATGTTTATGTAGTCATCTAAAAGGAGCTTGTCAAAAACTGTGCAAACCCTGAGGTGTATCAAAACATTGTCCCTGTAATTTCCAGTTGTAAAGAGCTATGAGTAAAACAAAAGCCTCAGTCAATATCATACCGCTTTACTGTCCAGATTTTTTCTTCATATTTTTTGTCTGTTCCTCATAAAATCTGTGGTTTTCAAGATTTTAGTGGCAAATCATTGAGGGCTAAATTAATTAAACAGTGACAGGCATTTGAGTTTCACACTTCATATCCTTCAGAAAATGCATGCCATCACAATATATTTTATTCTATCAACTTTCTAAGTTTATGGGCACAATATTTAAAAGTTGTTCCTTTTTTTGGGACTGTCGCTCGTATAGTCAGGATGAAGTAGATGAACATTGTGGGTTCTGTTCAAGTAGCTTTATTATATACAATTATATACAAACATAAACATATATACAAACTAGTTGTCTCATGCATAGATGTTCACACTCTGGCTGTACTCACAAAATGGCACTGAAGCTAGCACGTGCCTGCTGTTTATATGTGCACATTCAGGTCTTAGAAATACTTCTTAAAGGTACAACCCATATGTTATTCTACATCCTTCCTCTTTGAGAAATGACATTGACAACATTGACGGTCATGCTATAGGTACAAAGTAATTATCCATCATGCAATTATACAAAACTATGCATAATATGCATATACACACACACACACACACACATATATATATATATATATATATATATGTGTGTGTGTGTGTGTGTGTGTGTGTGTGTCTATATATATATATATATATATATATATATATATATATATATATATATATATATATATATACCACTACATCCAAGTTGCTGTGTATCTCACACTGGGTCTGGAAATGGAACAAATCATGTGACATATAAATTGGAATTGGATTTAGCAAATGGGATTGTCTCTGCTGAATATTCAGCCTTAGGAATGCTATGAACATGATCAAAAATGGTAGTGGGAATCAAGACACGTTCTAGAACAGGACCATTGTCTGAATCACTCTGAGATTTAGAGTCTATATCATAGAAACATTGCTGCGGTAACGGTTCTGATACAAGAAGAAGATGCCTACGATTTCTCCTGTACTCCGCACCCTCGGATTTCACAAGATAGGATCTCGGCTCTTCACATATATCTGTTACTTGATCAATCCAGTCGAAACCTTTTGCTGTTTGTATCCTCGCTGTCTCTCCTTCTTTCAATGGATGAAGAAATCTGCTCAATTTGTCATAGCTGGACTTCTTGAAAGAACACTTTCTAAATAATTGGGCTTTGATTGTTCTGTTATTTTTAGCTTTAGGCCTCAATAAACTGTAACTGATAGCCAATGTTGTTCTGGTTTGCCTAGACAGAAGTCTCTAAGCAGGTGAGCCAAGTATATTGTCATTGGGTATGTTTCTGAGATTGAGTAAATTCAAAAAGAGATCGGTATTGTCATGCTTTGACTTCTCAAGTAATTTCTTTGCACTCTGTACTGCATGTTCAGCTAGTCCATTTGACTGCATGCTCAGCTAGTCCATTTGACTGTGGATATTCTGGACTACTAGTAACATGTACAAAATCCCATTCACTTGCAGATTTCTGAAACAGATGACTGGTAAATTGGGTACCATTGTCAGAGATAAGCTTTTGTGGACTTCCATGGACTGGGAAATGATGTTTCAGCTTGGTGGTAACAGTAGTGGACATTAGGTTAGGTAGTAAATCGATCTCAAACCTGTTGGAATAAGTGTGTACCAGTACTAAGTAATGTTGATTGTTCCACTTGAATATATCAGTGGCTACTGTTGACCAAGGTAGTTCAGGAACTTGACTTAGCTGAACTGGTTCTTTTTGCAAATGTGGTTTAGTACTATTGCATTCTGATCAAGAACAAAGTACTCTATCAATGTCTTTTGCTAGAGAAGTCCAAAATACTAGTCCTCTCGCCCTTCTTTGGGTAGCTTCAGAATCTGGGTGACCACGATGCAAAATCTGGATGTATTCTTGCTGTAAGGAAGCAAAAAGAACAGTTTTAGGACCTTTGAAAATAATGCCATCTTCCATCAACATCTCATCTCTGTAAGGAAAGTATGGTTGCAGTTCAGGTGGTACACTAGATTGCTTTGACGGCCATCCAACATTAATGTAGTGGTTGAGCTTTTGCAAAATTGGATCAGTCTTTGTATGATCTCTTAGCTTACCAAGTTTTGTGGTAGAAAAATTACACACTTCCATGACATTAAAGTCAGAATTTTCTGTGTCAAGCTGTTCTGTTGTATTTCTAGGTGATCTGGATAAGGTATCAGCCAAATAAAGAAGTTTGCCTTTTGTATAGACCATTTTGAAGTTGTTCTTTTGCAATTTAAGCATCATTCTTTGCTCACTGAAGCTGAATGCATAGGTTTCTTTAAAATAGTAACCAGAGGTAGATGATCACTTTCAATCTGAATATCTCGACCGTAGATATAATCACGAAACTTGGAACATGCAAACACTATTGCCAAAAGTTCTTTCTCAATCTGAGCATAGTGCATTTCAGTTTGGGTAAATGCTCTAGATGCATAGGCTACTGGTCTACCCTCTTGAAGAATAACTGTGCCAAGACCAAATTTTGAAGCATCGCAGGAAAGAGTTATTGGTTTGTTGACATCATAGTATCTTAATGTAGGTGGAGTAGCTGTTTTATGCTTAAGGTCTTCAAATGCTTTCTGGTGATGTTCTGACCATGACCATGTAACATTCTTATTTGTTAGCTCTCTCAAAGGTGCTGTCAACTCACTGAAGTCTGGTGTAAACTTGCCTAAATAGTTGACCATACCAAGAAAACATTGTAGAGCTTGTACCTTATCTGGTGCTGGCATGTCAAGAATGGCTGCTTGCTTGGATGGGTCTCATCTCAAGCCAATGTTAGTAAATAAATGACCTACATATGTAACATGTGGTAGTCTGAATTTGTACTTTAGAGGGTTAAGCTTTAAGTTCACTTCACATGCTTTGTCTAGAGCTCTCTTAAGATTTCTGTCATGCTCTGTTTCCCCATTGCCTCCGACTAACAAATCATCTAATGTTATGACGTAAGGATAACCTGAAAAAATGTGTCCATTGCACAATGAAAGACTTCACTTGCAGAATTTATTCCAAATGGCATCCTAAGATGTCTGTATCTTCCAAATGGGGAAATGAATGTAGTCAGTAATGAAAATATGCGCTAAAGCATCACTTGCCAAAATGAACTCTGCATCTAAGACAGAAAAAACAGTGGCATTTGGTATTAGAGCTGCGACTTCTTTGACTGTACGCATGGGATGATGCAGTCTTTTCAATGCTTTGTTCATATCTGTTGGGTCAATACATATTCTGATTTCGTCTGAGCCTTTTTTTGTGAGCTGCTACGATGGATGGCATCCATTTGGTAGGATCTGTAACTGGACAAATTACATCTTGCTGCACCATTTTACCCAACTGAGCTTTGACTTTGTGCTCCATAGCTATTGGAACTTTTTTGGAGGTCTGACTACTGGACTGATCTCATGGTCTAACTTCATAGAATACACAATTGAAATTTTGTCCAACTTGTCATCGAAAACATCAGTATACTCTGAAAAAATAGTGTTAGTGAAGCTGGAACTGGGAAATGTGCTTATTTGATGAACTTCTTTGGTAAAAGAAAGCAGATTCATTCTCAAACTGTCTCTGAGACCCAAAAATGACTGCACAGGACTACAAACTGCATAGAATAATAGGCTATAACAGTTGTTGGCCGGATAACATGAAAGCACTTCTGAGCCATCGGTTTGAATTTCTTCACCTCCATAAGCAACACGTTTCACACAACTGGTCACATATAGTTGTTCACCAGCTCTCACCTTAGCAAATGTGTCTGTTGACATAACATTACACTGTGTGTACTTTGAGCTCGGTAGATTTACCACTGATCTGGACAGTACAAAACACTTCATTCTTTGACAGTAAATCTACTGCATCAGTCTTTCCACCAATCACTGGTATACCATGTACATAGAAAGTAGACTGTTGCACTTCAACTTGATCAATTTCGTTTTTTGAATGACCAGTCTTTATAACAGTATGAGGCTTACTTAATTTACAACATTTTTGAAAATGGTTCCAATTCTTGCATTTGTGGCATTGCTGACCAAATGCTAAGCAATTTTCTCGTTTAGACTCATGGCTGGCACCACAATTGTGACATTTAACAATAAAGCTTGACTTAGGTTTTGCTGATTCACCCTTGTACAACACTGAGCATGCTCCTTTAACTGAGCTAGTCTTAGAACTTACTGGAAGATTGCCAGTTTTCCTTGCCACATCTACAGGGCCTACAGCTGCCATGTGCTTAGGCCTGTTTCTGCCTGCCACATGTTACATGCTGTCTATATTTGCTCTGGGGCTTGCCAAAACCATGCTCTTATCACTTGCAAGGGTATTTGTGTGCCTTTCTGTAACTTCATGAATTTTGACAAATACCAATAGCTTTGTCCAGTGTTAAATTACTGTCACAAAGCAAAATCTTTCTCACAGCAGCATTATTAATACCACACACAAGCCTGTCCTTTATTAACTCATCTTTCAAGTCACCAAACTTACACATTTTAGCTTTGCTTCTCAGGTCAGTAATATAAGCTGCAAAAGTTTCTCCTTGCTTTTGATCTCTTATGTAAAACAAATTCCTCTCTAATGTAACATTGGTCTACGCAGGTGAAATGCTTATAAATGCATAAGGCCAGAGCAGACACTTTGAGAAGTCTTAAGATCCAAAGAAAAACTGGCTGAAGATTCCTCCAACTTAAAAATCTTGATGCACCTAGTTGTATTAAAGCAACTACCTCAGCAGAGGCCTGGCTAGATACAGAAAGAAGTAGAGGGCCGTCTACCTCTAGTGGAATTCTGGCAGCTGAAAGCATAGAAGGTTAACAGCTTATCAGAAAGCCCTTCCACACAGGACAGCCCGTAATACCTCTGAAGTTGTTGTTGTTGTGTCTTTCGGCTTTTCCCGGTTAGGGGTCGCCACAGCGGAACTCCGGTCCGCTAATGATTGGCAGTAGATTTTTACGTGCCGAGTTGCCGGCCCTGACACACAACCTTCAACGAATGTACGTCCATTCATGCATGTCTCCACACAGAAGACACTCTAGCTGAGAATCGAACAGGACAACGTCTTACTGTGAGGTGACAATGCTACCGCAGCACCACCACCGCAGTCGGGGTCTAAACCCTTGCACACCCGACATGCTTTTCTGGATACTAACTTCCTGGGCTCTTCAATTTTCCTATAGCACTGTGAATTATGTTTAAGTTCTTCAGGAGACATTATCCCTGCAGGGGATGCAGAAGGGATAAACATCCCTTAGGTCAGCACCAGGAAATGTTGCCATTCCAGGAAAGCTTCAAGACTTTAACCAACCAATCAACCGACCAATAAACTAATCGATAAATAAACAAGCAAAAATGAACAAAAATAAAGGCTGTCAGTAACACTGTGCAAATCAATAGGTAGGCTTCTACTATGGAAAAAAAAGGATGAAAATCCTACAGTGGTTCTCGTCAACTACAATAACACCCACTGGTGATATTCTTCTGGAATGTTAACAGACTCAGAAAACACTCCAAAACACACTCAGATAGTACAACTATGCATGGAACTTATCACACTAGCAGATGTTCAGGTAGCATCACTGTTGAAACAGTAATAGCCACATGTATTACTATGGCAAAAGGCTCGAATTCCAGAATACTGCACCCCCCCCCCTCAAGGCTGGGCAGCTGTTCACTTATGTGGGACATCATCACAGTCACAATAGAAAGAGGACATCTGCTCATATCATCATCCTTGTATCTTTCTTATACATTAATCATAAGGCAGTGACTTCCTGTATGTCTTCTGGGTTTAATCCTATCCAGGAGAAGAACCTACCATGACCAACCTACTTGGTATTCTAGCCATCAAAAGTAAAAGGCCCTTGGTAATATGGGGTCTTAAAACTCCATCCAGACATGAGCAAGTAGGAGCAGATGTGGACACACGCAAAGGGATAAAGGTGATTAGGCACCCACCCAAACCTTAAGATACCATAATGAACTACAGGGAAAGGTAGAAGGGAAACATGAATACAATAATCTTGTAGAAACTCCCAGCCTATCTTTTGGTGATAACCAGGTGGGAAAGCCAGGAGCCTGTGGAGGGGCATCTGGACTAACCATCTACAAAGCAGGGCTTGGCATAGGAGGATATGCTAGACTCCTACAACATGCTGTGACCTGCTGAGTGTAATAACAGATGCCTCAGACAGCACAGGCACCTAGAACAAGGGCTGCCAAGGTGCCTTTCTGAGCCCAAAGCTGAGCCTGGGAGGACCCTCTGTGGCTGAACTAGCATCCCCTACCCTCCCTTTTTTCCTTCTCTTTCAGCACTTCTCAGCATATTTTTCTTCTGTGGTGGAATGTTCCCAACAGGCAAAGAAATGGCAGAGTATGTGGTGACCACAAATTTCAAGTCTTCAAACCTCTGCTTGTCAAGGTAGTTTTTTATAAATGGAACACTAGAACACTGTCTTCATCTAGTCCCTCTACTTAAACAGAGCAAATGTGAGCTGGAAATATCATGTTCTTGTCCTAACTAAAAAATGCAGTGAGTATTATAATTGCCTTAGGAATCTGTCTAGCTCATGCACACTTGTAAACTTTCTCAGAGTTACATATACGCTAAACACAAACCAGTTATCTGACCCCAAGAACCAAGCACTAAAAAATACATGTCCAGAACAACAAGAAAAAGATTACCACAATTAAGTCTATTTGCCAGACATGTAGGAATGATTCAACTGCTAGACTAAACGCTACACGAACTGATGCAATCTATACTGTGGCAAGAAAGAACTAAATACGGTGTAGACAGATATACTGTCCATAATGAGATTGCCTAGCACTCCACAGAAACAGCTAAGCAGGAAGAATTGAAAGCTCTGGAAGTCAGAATGTATGTCAGACTTTCTGTAGCACAGGTCCCAGTGGTTATTGGTACTGCAACAGTGATCCATATCTCCAATTTCACAAACCTGAAGATGAGTTAAAGAAATGAGGTAACTCATGAAAAAAATGGAGACGTTTGTGTTGGTGTTGTCCTCAAGAAGGATGTTGGCAGAATTTCTAATGATACAACAGACAGAAAACTCACTTCCAGAAGTCATTGTGTTATTAAGTATAGAGTTCTACTTGCTCCCAAAGTAGGGAGCATTGCTAAGTGTGAAAGTTTATGCAACAACTCCTGGCATGCATATAACTTAATCTAACATCACCTTAGAAGACTTGACAGTAAACCACACACGGTACATCTTGTTTTAGTTTGTCCTACAATCTGAGTGGGGCAATGGTAAGATGCCATTTTAACTTTCACAGTGAACATGAAAATAAATACCTTGCAAAAGTAGTACACAGACTAAGCGAAAGATAGTTCTATCGAAATAAGAATGGATGGTGACCAGAGACCACTCAGAGAAGAGTGCAAGACACAGTATATTCATAATTACGAGTAGAAAATTAGAGATTAGTAAATGTATGGAATACTTTGGAGCAAGAGTAGATGCATTTGTCAAAGACACCTCCCAGATGCATGGGGTTTGTAAAACTGGGATCAGGACAAGTTTTCACATGAGCAAGTTGAGTACCACTGAGCCTCGAATTGGGAAACAAGAGTACAAACTACAGTCCATCTAGTTGGAAGTGATTGTGTCCAACTTCAGCTTATCAACACATTAGTACTACCAGTTGGCCGATGGCTTTAATCTTTGAAAAAGTGGAGGTGCAATAAAACGTACTTAGGTTTTCATAAACATGCAAGAATGAAAGAATAGTGTAACAAGATTTCCTCTACAAATTAGTGATGATACCTTGGGTAAGCAGGGCTCTAAACTGTTGCACAGCCTTGTCTACATCCACTTGGAAAAATTCCCAGAGTTTTAATTTTGGATAGATGCCATCCAATAAAATTTCCTTGATTACCTGTTGAAGACAAAGATCATCACATATGTTTATCATCTCAGACAAACACGTACAGGATAAAACTTAACATGAAGCACACAAGGGGAAAATGCACAATAAATAGCAGCAAAAATAAATAAATAAAGCAAAACAAACTTTGTAATGCTATTATTTAAACAAATCTGCATACTTTCACGGGGACATTGCCTCTTGCCTCATGATTACTTCTTGCTGTGTTATGTTTCATCCTTCCCACCTAGAACTCAAATGGACAAAGCAAGTATAAAAAAAATATAAATGGGTACTTCAAGTGTATAGTATGATGAAATAAAGAAACAAAACCATTAATCCATGCTTACCAAATACATGAAGTTGTTAAAATCAACAAACAAAAACAAAATTTGCTTCTAACAGGTACAGAATATTTTAGAAAATTTGGTTCTGTGTGCACAAAAGCCAGGACATTATGAGAAGTGAAACAGGGACTGAGATGCAGGGTACCCTACTACAACTGGCCAGTAACGTACATGGTGGCAAACTTCTTAATAACATAACTGACATTAATACAAGAGGTTAGTGGCAAATGTGGTAACATCATTAAAGTCAGTATTGAGGCTAAAGCTGCTCAGTAACTTTTTACCCTCCATGTAGTTCAAGAGCTCATACTTGGAAATGTATTGCACAAAAGTTGTACAAGCTAGGACTCAGAAGAGCTTTAGAATGTTGGAAACATCCAGGGAAGAGATGGTCAGAATATTAATTAGAGTATGAAGAGGGGTTACACGTTAAGTGTGCTGACTAAGACATGTGGGGCAATGCAACATAAACTACATTAAGTCCAAAGAGTATATGCACAAGGAAAGGGAATTAAAAGAAATACTGTGGTAAAGATAGGAAAACCAAACTGAGGAGCAATGCTGTGAAAATTCATGCAAAAATATTACTTCACAGAATGTTGGTATGGCTGAGGAACTTGTAACCAGACTGGCTAGCACTGTCAGACAACAAACAAGGTCAAAAGAATATAAGGAGGGAATGAGGGAGGTGGGAACTTGGAGAAAGGGGTCCCCAGGTGTTAGTTATGTCATATGAATAGGTTGTATGGGCAATCTAGCTTTTTCCTTTAGTTGCCAAGCTTCATACAATTGCGAGTGTGTGCACACAATGTAAAGGACTCTCCCTTTTGTTTCAAGATTTAAGGAAGCTTTACAGATGGATAGTGTGAAACTGTGCTAGCCTGGAGACTAGCTTAGACATGAATGATGAATTAGTTCTCCAGAACACCCACTCCCAGTGGAATGTAATGTATGTTATGAAGGCCAGCAAATCTGGCAGTTTAGGTACACTCATAAGAGTTAATAACTACCATAAAAAATGGTCTCCCCAATCAAGAAAACAAATCGACAATCATTTGTGACACAAAAGGGCACAACAGTAAGCTTATTCAGAGCAAAATTCAAGTCCAATGGCGGGCTTCTGTTTTTACGCAACTAAGCTACAAAAATAATGTAACTATTGCAAACAAGACAAAGGGAGAGTCATAAGTTATAGCAAGGCAAGCAGAAATAATGTTCCAATTCTGCTGCACCAGACTTTTAGATGGTCAACACTACCTTCCCCTGGTTAACTGGCACTGTTGTACCTCAGCTGTGTTGTACTTTACTTCCATGATAGTAACACATACATCATTTTGCTCATTACTTTTATTGTTCCTCAAGTCAGTAGACAGAGCTACCCATTTACCAAGTTTGCACACACTTATCTCATTGTACTACATAACAATGAAAACCCTTTTCACTTTCTGAGGGCTAAATTTTAAAAACCAACACTATTGCCTTGCCTCATACCAGTAAGCCCCTTTTTCTCAACAGGAGATTTAACTTTTTAAACAGCAACACTTTTTTCTGGTTTTACTTTGGAATTAATTATTTTCCCTTTCAGAGACTTTAGCCTTTCAGAATAACACATTTTTACTCAACAGTGAGTCCACGTTTTTGACCTATCAGAAGGCTTAGTATTTTTGAATCACCAGCTTGTTCTTAGTCAACAATGAACACTCTTTTGTTAGATGCTTGTACTTTTAGAAAATGCACCTTACATTATCTTTTGTTTCATGTGCCACAAAAGAGAAAGAGCCTAATCATAAAAAACATGCAGATCATCATTAACGCCTTCTCCCTCTTCTCAGGATCATACACCGGACAGGTAACCTCTATTTCATGTACAGAACTTCAACACACCTTATTCTGTCAGAACTACTACACAATCACAAGTCCAATGGTATCAAGCACCCACTCAAGACATTCAATCTGTTTTGCAAAATAAAACAGAACATGCAGTCATAGGAGGTTACCAGGCTGACAGCTCCAGGGGCCTTACAAGCCTAGCCAAGTACAACTCATGCTCCCAGGAGTGTCTGGTTCAAGCAGACTAAAATCAGCACCTATTGCCCCTGAGAGGGACATGGGTGGAACCCCTGAACTAAATTTCCAGCTACCCATCCAATCGTCCAAACTGCACTTAAATAGGGCCAATGAGAGGCTTTGTTTAACATGAATAGGAAGCTTGTTCCAAAGGTGGGGCAACCTCTGAGAGACAAATCTGTCTCTCCAGCAAGTGATGTTGATGTCACATACCAGGTTAAAGTCCTTTCAGCGAGTGACCCATGTGCCATTTGACTTGCAGATGTGCAGCATTTCCATCAAAGCTGGGTCAGAGATCGCTCTATATGCAAGACACAGGTCACCTCTTGCTGTATGACACAGAGTAAAGTGACAATGATTTCAGTCGGTCTGCATAAGACAGATCTTGAAGACCCTAAAATTTCTTTGTAAGGAACCTTTGTGGTCTCTCCAAAGGAAGCATGGTACTCTATTATTGGCTTGATGAGGGAAGAGTACAGAGGTTATAACCCCCCTGTACTCTTCCCTCATCAGGCCAATATATACTAAGCCTCTGGTATTCGGGCCGGCCGAGGGCTACCCTGGCAGGGATAACCCAAATGTGATGACTGCAACAGTGAAACACGAAGAACATCCTCTTTTTCTGGAGGTAATGCCCTTACATATAAGATGAGCAATATAAAATGCCCTTCTTGTGGCGGCACGATGATCAAAGTTTAGGTTGCTATCAACCTGTGTCTCCAGATCTCTCACCACTGACTGTGTGCTTAGGGTACTGCTATTGATGTGGTAGTTTGCAGGAACATCACTTTGCCAAAGGGGATGATAATGCGCTTTTCTGCATTAAGTTTAAGACCATGACTTTGGCACCAGTCATTAGTCTGCGTAAGACCTTCTTGTAGTCATCAGCAAACTTTGTCAGCCACAGTCCTTTAATTTTAGCCTGTACTTCGGAGAAGTAGATTCTGAACAGTAGGGGTCCCAGAACTGATCTCTGTGTAACACCACTGGTTACGGGTCTGATGGAGAAGGTGGAGTCCCCTATTTTGACCATGTGAGTTCTATCAGTGAGTCAGTTTGCAACCCACCTGACAATATATGGGTTGATACCCAGCTAGGCGAGTTTATCAATGATGCCTGAGTGGGGGATTGTGTCAAAGGCCTTGGCTAAGTCTAGCTAGGCTGCATACACAGATTTGCCCTCATCTTGGGCTTTGGTGACCGTCTTGATGTCCACCAAGTTTAACAGGCATAATTGCTCCTTGACAAAGCCAAACTGGGTGGGGTTGAGCATTTGGAGATTTCCTACATCTTTGTTAATAAGGTCCATGATGATTCGTTCCATGGCCTTGCAGAGCAGGCTAGTCAGGCTAATGGGTCTATAATTCCCAGGGTCCATGGCTGTACCACACTTGTGCAAAGAGATGACTGTAGCTGTTTTCCATTTCACTGGGACAAAGCCAGTGTTTAGGCTCTGATTGAAAAGCGTGCTCGATGGTGATGTTAATTCCCATTTTAACCCATGTAGAACACAGCCCGGGATGTTGTCTGGTCCAATAGAAGCTGTGTTTTTAGCCTTTGAGAGAGCATTTAAGACCTGCTCCTCAAAGATACTAGGTGGGGGACAGGTGTTTGGGATGCTTTGGGGTATATGTGGTGGGGACAGAGGAGTCAAGCTTTCACTGAACCTGTCAGGCAGCAGGTTTGCTATATCCATAGGTTCTGTATATCTAGTACCATTAACTATGAGTTCAGCACAAGTCTGGGCCTTACCTTCGAGATTACAGATGTAACTAAAGAATACCTTGTGGTTATCTTTAGTTAGGAAAACTAATTTGGATTCAACTTTGAAGGACTTCACCAAGAGTCTTATTTGCTTGTTTAAGTTGAGGAGAGAGTGTTCCCAGTTTTGAGACCGTTCCTTCCTGCTCTTAGACAGCAATTTTTTTTCTCCTATTGTATATCCTATTAATGGCAGCTGTCCAACAGGCAGGTTTGTTTTTCCTTAAAGACCTTGCTTTGGTTCTATCTGGTGCAGCAGAGTCAATACAATTGTACAGGTGCTTGCATAAAGCACTGGTGTATAACTCAGTATAGGTGTCTGTTCCATTAGTGGGGGGAAGGGCTATGAAGCTATTTATGCCATCATGTAAGAGGTTGTAATTGGCCTTGGAGAAGTTTTTTTAGTCTACTTGTTGCTAAGGGATGGTGGTGGTTCTTATGTTATAGTTACCTCTAGCCAGACTGATTTGTGTTCAGATCTCACCAAAGATGGCCACACACTGGGGGGTGGTGAAGTGGTCTCCCATGTTGGAGAGCACCAGGTCCAGGATGTTTTAGCCCCTTGTGGGTGTGTCATCCAACTTGTCCAGGGCATTGGAGTTAACGACATCCAGGAACCTTTGGGCAAGTGAGTTAGAACATGTATAATTTATCTAGTCTATGGACGGGTAATTAAAGTCACCCAAAACCAGGGTTTTTGGTTGCATCTTGATTGAGTCAAGTAGATGCAAGTAGGCTGAGTGGATGTCCTGATTCATGGAGGGGGGTCCTATAGCTGGCAATAACTGGAAGAGGGCTCTTACCTATAGTCAACTGCACTTGTAGAAATTCAAGGGTATTTGTTTAACCAATCTAGAGGTGTATTTATCTTTAATGAATAATGATACACCACCTCCTTTAGTTCTCACACCTTCAGTTTGTGGTCTGAACGTGTGGAAGGAAATGTAACCTGATATAGCTGGGGGTGCTCAGCGCAGCCTTAAAGCAGGTCTCAGTGACTGCAGAAATGTCATCATCTTTCAGGGTGAGGACTGCTTACAGTGAATGCAGTTTCTGGTTGGAGGGATAGGTATGTATCACAGAGAACACTGCTTCTAATGAACAGTCTTTCACTCTGTGTAGAATAAAGTTCTTCCATTACTATAGTCAAACAGTTCGCATTAGCAGGATAGATAACACCAAATTCATCCTCAGGCATTGGGGAAACATGTAACTGTCCCAACATATCCTTACCTGGCCCATTTCAGTATTATTTGTATGAAAATAAGCACTATAAAGTATCACAGGAATGTAAGGTGAGGCTTCTTAAGATCTTCATAGATCAATTGTCTAAGTACCTGTGAACCTATAAAGCAATTTTATCACACACAGTTTTTTGTTACAAGGCTATCACCAGTCAAGAGCTTCCTTTTGCAGGCTAACTTTGCATCAGCCATGAATGTTCACTTTTATTGCTACAGCAAGCTCTTCATGAGCACAAGCCAAATATTCATGTATGTTTACTACTGCTACATTTGTTCTTATCCAAAAGGCTGAGAAGCAGTTTTATTATGAACAATTCACTACTCTAGAAGACTTGGCTTATTTTAATACACAGATCCAGGTTCAGACAGCACCCAGTATAATGTAATGGTGTATACACCTTGCCTCAGTTTTCCTACCTCTGCTCAGACAGCATTCAGCACAATTCAGTCCTGTATAGAATTATAAACTTTTATTACTGGTCACACCCAGAAACATTCAGTGCCATACGAGATGAACTTTGCCAAATACAGAATTTTGTAAGCATCACTGTTACATGTACTTTGCTTCAGACAGCACCAAGTAAAACTCAGTGTTGTACATGCATCTACATTTCCAATAAAATGTATCTCTGTTTTTACTTCTTACAAGCAGGGCTTACAAGCACAATATTTTCAGAAGTTTCTAACAGAAGCAATACAGTTATTTCCAGAAGGCATTAGTAGTGATTTTCATTTCAGCATAGGATACCTTAAATGTAAGAAATGACTGCTGTATACATGCACTGTTCTTTTCCACAGTTACCAAACACACCATACTCTGAACTTGTTTGAGCTGCTTATTAAACCTTTACTCTGCACACTATAGTTATGAGCTTTATCCTCAAAAACTAATGATTTAGTTTTTCTTTTTCACTGTAAAATCCCTGTTTACTTCTTTCAAATACACAAATCACTTACAAGTCACATATTTCCACAACAAAACTTCACATACAGAAACAGCATTGAATTATTTCCAAACTACATCAACTGACCAGTTTCATTAGTACTTCTGACTTGTTTCATAAATAGCATAGTTAGGGCTGCCAGCTGTCCATTTTTGACCAGGCTGTCCTGTTTTTTGACAAGTTGTCCAGTTAGGAATTTGATTCAAAACCAGACACGACGCTGACGTCATCATGTGAGGGCTACCAGCCTGTCGGATGGAGCTCACTTATCACATGAGGGCTACCAGCCTGTCGGAATTGAGCTCAATTCAATTCCTTTTGGTAGTGCGAGCAGGAGCACTTTTCAAACTGGCAGCAGTTCGACTTTGGATATTGCAGTGTGGAAAGAGAAAGACTTGCATTTACGACGGGAAGGCAGCAAGATTACGGGCAGCGATTTCAGAAGCCAGCAAAGGCAGTGTAGCTACCATGGGTCTAGTCTGGATTAGCCCACTTTCTGGGATATCAAACAGTAGATACTTAAGTGATTAATAAACAATGGAGCAATGTGAAATTAGAGAATTAATTACAGTTAGAAATATGCAATGAGTATTATCATTCTAGGTACATGAAAAGTTATTGCATTTGCAATGTAATCCAATAATTGTGGCACAAATTAGTCTGTGCATATAGTATCACTCTCAGTAACAGCAGACAACTAAGACTGAAATAAAAAGTAAAGAAATGGTACACGAGAGGAAAGAGAGGTCTAATGATGCTGTTATATCAACTGGTGGCTAAGGTCAAATTCCTTGAGTGCCCTAATCACAAGATGTCGAGGAAAAGAACACCAGTCATTTAGGAAATCAGTGTTGGTGCAATTTCTTAGCATCAGAAAAGAGGTCCATGTAGTCCAGGGTATGCACAGCATAGTGAAAACACATTTTTTTTTATAACTTTGGTATTATTTCATACTTTGAATCTACCCCATGCATACCCTAGACTATGCAGACCTCGTTTTTGATTCCCAGTGTTATGTGGTCACACAGCAGCATGCCTATCTTGCTTCTTAATTTCTAAGTGTGCAATGACAGTGATGCATTTGTTTTACAGATTTCCCCCTTCCTTACACTTGTAAAATGACAGATTTGGTATGTATAAGTTTGAGTATGCAGGCCCTTGCACCTCCCCCCACATGGCAGGTGCAGAGATGTTTACTACCTGCAAAAACTACTTACAGTTGGAAATGTCACCATTTTTTGGTATTTCAGGCATTTATCTTTTGTCTTTTGGTTCTTTGGTGTCTTTTAATTTGAGGTCTCATAAGGGATCTAATGATGCTATGTGATTGAGAACAGCAATATCAAGAGATTCATGGACAGGGGGCATTAAGCAATCCCACCGTACAATTAGGCTGATTATGATCTTGAAGGAGGGTCTTGTGTGCGGGTTGATGAAACTATTGACAGCAGCAAAAGGGACAGTTACATTATCACAGAATGACTTACAAGATAAGCTAGAGTAGATGTTTGGAACCATGTGAAGTAAATGATCAATAGATGTGAAATGTACAAGAGGGAGCTGCTCATAAAAAAACTTGAAATTCACGCTCCATATTCAAGCCTGTGCTAATATTCAGTGCAATATTGCCAGCTGTAAACAGGATCACATTCCCATCCATTTAAAGAACGTATATGGCGATGGATTGATGATGCTTACTTTTATACATAACAATCTATTTGGTCACGAACGCAAACTGTAGAATGACAAATGCTGATGTGAGAACATTATTACCTGTCAAAGTATTGCTTTGTTTACCAGATGTCTGTCAGTGTTTGTGCATCGTTGTGCTGTAAAATGTAAAAAAATAATATCCAAATAATCATTGTAGAAGAGTAGTTTTAATGCTAAACCTGTTTTGACTGTAAGACTGTATTGCTTTGTTTAGTAAGTGTATATCAGTGGTTTGTGATATAAAATTTGAAATAAATGTTTTAAATTAAATCCAAATATCTGTAATCACTGTAGAAAGTAAAGCAGAAGACAGTATGCAGAGTGAGAGTTTTGAACAGTGTTTATAGCAACTGGGGAGAAATCGGCTGAAAGCAGGCATCCTGAACAGAAAGAGGGCATTCCCATCAGCTGATGTCATGATGATGTTACAAAATGGGCAGAGCATGGATGGGAGATGGGGTGGGAATAGGTGGAGTTATAGGTGATGTGAGGGGTGTGACCTTAGTTCGGTTTTAGCCACAAAGAAAGCTGGCAACCCTATTGGTCTGGGGTTTGCACATTTCTCTAAATTTGTGAACACTCAGGGTCTTCCCTTGATTCAGCCTGATTGGCCCTAGGTGTGAGTGTGTGCGTGCATGTGCCTTCTGTGGAAGGTTGGGCACCGGGCTGGCACCTCAGCACCGTAAAACTCCACTGCAATCATGAGCAGACAGGTGATCCGCTGTGGCGACCCCTAACCGGGAAAAAGCTGTAAGAAGAAGAAGAAGAAGACTAGTATGACGATTTGCCCCTTCACCTTCATATACTGCTGGTGCAAATACAAATGAATGCTCTCTTTCTATGGCCTCTGACCCTGCTAGATTTAGCAAAACGAATGCCCTGGTGCATGAATCTTTATCAGAATAAGCTGCTTGCATGTATATATCATACTCTTGATCAATTCTCCAATTCTCTGCAGTATTTTGATCAAATACAAGTGCTAGCAGTTTACAAAAATCTTCTGCCATATTAATACATCTCAGTGAAGACTTTTGCCAACATGCACAAACACACACACATGTACATATGCATGAAATGTATGCCAATACTTGCAACTATGCCAAATAGCACAACAAGCCTCTGTATAACTGAACCTTGTGAAATACATTTCCTGGGCACTGTAATACTCTTGAAATCACCTCTTATCAGTGTAAGAAACATTTCAAATAACTGCACTGTGTGAATAAACTGAGAGGAAGAAGCTCAGAGTAAGAAACATTTCAAAGTAATTGCACTTGCGAATAAACAGTACACAGCACACTGAAATTTCCCCAAAATGGCTGCACTTCAGTAAACAAATCTGTGTAGTGCAAGAAATACTTTGTAATGGCGGCACTCTGCAAATAGACGCACCCAGCACAAGAAACTTTTCAAAATGGCTGCTTTTGACTGCACTTTACGAAACAGTGACACTTTGCACACAGCAAACTCTTCAGATAAAATGCACAGTAATAAACACACATTGTAAGCACTTTTACACACTTTGAGACACTTTGAATAACTCTAGTTGTACTATTCAGAGTTCCAATCAATGCAAAGTAGTTGTTTGTTATAAAAGCACTGTTTTGGGTATTGTATTGTGTTCTGAAGAAGTCTGCAGATGAAAGCATTTAAATAAAAAGTTTGTATGCTAATTTTGTGTTTTTGCTTTAACTACCATTACTGCCTTATTGTGTCATTTGGGCAACACAGTAATTTGCCAAAAAAATGCAGTCACCTTGCTTTATTTATATTCATTGTGCCCTTTTCGCCTTTTGTTATATTCGTTTTGCTCATTTAATCTCTTTTCATGCCCATTATATTTTCTTGTGCTTGTTTTAACTCTAAACATGCTTGTTTTACTTTAAACATGTTTGTTTTACAATTCTGAGTTAATTCTGAACCCTTTTTGTGCTTTTCTGATGCTCGTTTTATCAAATGTCTTAATTTCAAACATTTTGTTTAATTAATAATTTTTTTTATGCTTCTGATTTGTTTAAGAAACAATTCTCCCAGGTTCACTAATCTTCCATGCAGGACTAGCTTAGTCCTGCACGGAAGTGCCCATTTAGGAGCAGGATGGCAGCTTGCCATGCATATTAATGAAGGCGTGCTGCCCGAGCTCCTAGGTTTACACGGAGCATGTACGAGTGCAGGGGGCGTTTCTGAGAGTAGAACTCTCAGAATAAACATGCCCCTGCAATGCAGAACAGCAGAAAGTGGTAAGAAATGAACGAGATCGCTCATAGGTGTCCGCATATCCCCACCAACAGTTCCCCATGTGTACAACAGCAACAGTACATAAAAATCAAATGAAGAAACCCCTTTATTTTTATTTAAAAATCCGAGTACAGCTAACCGTAGGTGTGCGGGTGTGCCCATCGCTTAGCTACGGTTAAAGCAGCTTAAAAGGCTGAAGAGGATAACAAGGATGATATATGCAAATGAAACAGCACAGCAATAGTGTAGTGGGCAGAGTATTCGCCTAATGAGCAGGCATTCCAGGTTCAAGTCCCACTACATACAACATAGTCTGTTTTACATGGCAAAGCTCATTATAACCAATATTTTTGTTGCAAAACCCACTAAATAACATATATTTATGAACTGGAGTACTGCAGGGAATGTACATGTGAAGTGTCAGTGTCATAATGAATAAGGCACTAGTAAGCAGGTTTAAGCACAAATAAGCAGTAGTAAGCATATGTAAGCAAAAGTAAGAGTGTTTAAGTGCATTTGCGCAGGGGTAAGCACTGCCTACACAGACTAAGCAATTTAGAAGCTAACTGAGTGTAAGAAACTGTAACCGGAAGTTAGCAGTCTGCTAAGTTAGCTCCGCACAAACCTGTGCAAACCCACTTACAACTGCTTTAAAGTGCCTTAATGACTTTGTATCCAACAGCTCGAGTTCTGCCCATCAACAAAATAAACCACCTCTGCAAGGCTCAAACTCAGGACCCTGTATACTACAGTCACCATAGTTAACCACTAAGCCATCATAGCAGTACATAAGGATGAGGATGAGGTTTCATCAAACAAATCCTCACCATAGGAAAATCAAACTGAACATGTGAAATGAATCTATGTACAGTGTGATGTTGTTTAACCTGCTACATAACATAAATATTTGAACTGGAGTACTGCAGTAAGGCCAGATGTGAAGTGTTATTGTAATAAAGTGTTGAAGTCCCCAGGACCGGATACACTAGACAATCTCACCATGCTGAAATGTCGAATTTCAGTACATCGAGACCGAATAGTGGAAAGTGCAGTTACTCAAAACTACACTATGCCGAATGCAGAAGTGTCGAATCCACCAATGTCAAACCCGCCGCTATCGTGATGTCACGTTCATTATGTGTGGTGCGGTTTGTGGATTTATCTGGGGTTTCAGGTAAGTGTTGTGTGTTTGAGGATACTGGGTAGGGATTGTAGTGTGTGTGTGTGTGTGTGTGTGTGTGTGTGTGTGTGTGTTTTTTGTGTGTTTGCGTGTTTAGTGCAACCTCGGAGTTAGAATATATAAGTAGGGTGGGTGTGGGGTGGTGCAGGGGGGCTTGCCCCCTGCTTATAGGTAGGTTAGGTGTGTTTGTATGTGTTGTTATGTGTTAGGTAGGTGTATGTGTGTGTGATTATGTCCTGGTTTGTGTGTGTGTATGAATGATCGCGGTTGTGGTATTCGTAATTATGGGTTTTCATTTATGTGGGTTTTCGACTATTCAGTCTTGAAATACTGAAATGTTGGTTGTATAGTGAATCCCCAGGACCCCATACAGTGTACGTACACATGAATTACAGATACCAGACACAGATATAACATGTAACAAATAATAAATCAATGTCAAAAGGAAAATATAATGCTAATTAAATATTAAGCAATGCTAGGCATTGCATAGCTCAGCTTACGTGGTGTAAACAATGTGTAGGCCGGCTAACTCAATCTGCCCAGTGGTATACCCCTTTAAGCAATGCCAACATTAGATAAGCAGGTGTGCCCATAGCTTAGCCTTTTCAAAAACGTCCAATTATGGGAAGGTGCGGGAAATTGGGTGTATTTAAACCCCACAGGCACCAATAATTCCCATAACTGGTTGCAGCACCCTACTGTAGGCAGAATGACTGGAGTTGGGGAAGGCCCTCAATTTAGAGCACAGTGCTGGGGCACCCAGGAGTCAAGATTCATGGTATGACTCCTGGTAAAACACCATGAGGAGAGACTAATGCAGGGCCAGTACCAGGGCTCTCAGTATAAAGGGGAGGCCTGGGACAATCTCGCCTGTGACCTCACCAGTGCCACTGGTATCCCCCAGACTATTGAGAAGGTCAGGCATCACCATGCTGACCTGAAGCAGCAGAGGGGTGATCTCTTGGAGCAGTGGATCCAAGAATCAAGGCAGATGGCCGATGCCCCAGCACTGAGTAAATACCCATTCTACTACGTAGATAATGATTGCCTAACTTGTGTATACTATGGATAGGTAAAGGCTAAATATCACTGTATTTCTCTGACAGCTGCAGATGAGCGGGCTGCGAACCAGCAAGTCCATGCTGCTAGGCTGCAAAGACTACATCGTGAGGCAGGTTAGTAATAATCTTGCATATACTGTCATAAGAAAAAAATATAAGAGTTCTAGAAAGTGTTGTACCAGTATTAAAATGTATTGTGTATGGGATGTACTGAATAAACCAGACAATATGGCAGGAAGACTGTGATATAGGTTGTGTGGCAATAAAGGTGTAATATCTTGTGAATAAAAGTATAACCCCCTGGAGTGCTTGTGTACATACTGCTTTCATATGCTGTTGTTGTGTTGCATTCTGTAAATAGTACTGTTGTATTAAGCAGTGTTACCCACACTGTTGAATGCAGTTAAAATGTGTAGGAAGTTCAGTATAACAATGTTGGAAGTCCCAAGAGGTCAGTCATATAGAACAATTGAGGGAGACTTAGAAACCATTGGAATGCTTCGCACCACTTCCCTGATAACACAGTATGTACTGTGATGTCAGCTGTAATATTTTTACCACACACAGCATGGGGTTGAATCCCAGGAGTGGTAGTAAGTTGTATGTGTAATCATACCCCACAACTGTACAGAGTTTGTGAGAATGTTCAGCTAGAAAGCTGTATGCATAATTAGACCCAACAACTGTACAGACTTTGCTAGAATGTTCAGATAGTACGCTGTAAGCATAATCATAACCATCAACTGTACAGACTGTGGCAGAATGTTCTGGTAGTAAGCTGTATGCATAGTCATACCCCTCAACTGTTCTGATGTGTCCAGCATATCCAGATAAATGGCCCATATCTGCTGTCCGGTAACCTGTTCCCCTGACAATTCAATGAGATGATCCAAGAAATGTAGGCAGCTTATACTGACATATAATGGATAGTGAGACCTGAACATAAAAAGAGAATGTATATGAAAACAAACCTGTCATTGTAGCATCTCACTCAAAGTGTATGACAACTATTCCAACATATGTCACATTAACACCTGCATCCTGTCAAGCCTTGACCAGAGTGTGTGCAATAATGGATTGTTAGGTATGTGTATAACATCAACATGGAATCTGGGAGTATGTTGTAGTATTCATCAGGTAGTGTTAACAAATACTTCTCCACAGCTATAACAGGTTAGAGGTGTAGACTGTAGTTACAACACAGTTCACTCATATACTTGTCTACAAGCATGGAATCTGGGAATATGTGTAGAATCTGTCAGGTAATGTTAACAAAGATTTTCCTCACAGTTATAACAGGTAAGAGGTGTAGACTGTAGGCACAGCACAGTTCACTTATATACTTGTCTACAAGCATGGCATCTAGGAGTATGTGTAGAATTTGTCAGGTAGTGTTAACAAAGTTCCCCCCACAGCTATAACAGGTAAGAGGTGTAGACTGTAGGTACAACACAGTTCACTTATATACTTGTCTACAAGCATGGAATCTGGGAGTATGTGTAGAATTTTTCATGTAGTGTTAACAAAGTTCCTCCCACAGCTATAACAGGTAAGAGGTGTAGACTGTAGGTACAACACAGTTCACTTATATACTTTTCTACAAGCATGGAATCTGGGAGTATGTGTAGAATTTGTCATGTAGTGTTAACAAAGTCCCCTGCACAGCTATAACAGGTAAGAGGTGTAGGCTGTAGTTACAACACAGTTCACTCATATACCTGTCTACAAGCATGGAATCTGGGAGTATGTGTAGAATTTGTCAGGAAGTGTTAACAATATTTTCTCAACAGCTGTAACAGGTAACAGGTGTAGACTATATGCAAGACATAGTCCACATATATACTAATCTACAAACATACCATTGTACAAAGTAAGGCCATTGGGTAGTGTAATAGTACATGTAAGGGACAGATCACTGCAGTGGCTAAGAAAGCTGTGAAAACTACATGGCTATATTAGTTGTTAATTGACCTCTCTCTCACCCCCACCATATGTGCAACAATAACCTAATTACACACCTAAATGGGTACATGTACACTCCAGTCTTTTGTTGGGACATATGTCCTATTGGTTTATAAATATTCACATTTGGTTCTATGCATGTGCCATGTTAATATACTCTCATACTGGTGGCCTGTTGCCATCAATGAAACCTGCATGCTGTTGTAATGGCCACTGCTGTTCCATATATGCATGTGTTGTGCTCACCCTGCAAATGTTGTAAATCTGGTGTCTTGGGTTAATGAGAATACCTATGCATGTTGTTATAACTAATCCTGAATGCTGTTGACTATTACTAACTGATATCTGTCCTAAAACTGCAACACCATAGCTTGTATGGGAAGGCAGGTCCCAGCGGACCCACCTGTCCCACCTCAGCTGGCCATGGCAGCAGGCACCAGCATGTCTGGGGCCCAGACTGGGACCTCCTCCTCTGTTGGCCCTGCACCACCTTTGGGTGAAACTGCCTCAGGGGATGGGGCTCACCCCCCCAGGAGCAGGGACAGAGAAGTATCTGTTACCCGCCATCAGGTCCGGGCTGTGGTATGTAGGGAGCTCGACAGGGAGATTCGAGACCAGCTACGCCAGCTTGAGGGCTGCATGGCACAATTAGAGGGTGAGCCTGCCCCTCCTACCCAGCCCCCAGTACAGCCACCTTTGGGGCCGTGAAGGTGCAGTGGTGACTGCCCATGAGTAGGGACCTCAGTCCCGCTGCTTCCTTTGGGGGGCTCATGGGCTTGTGACTTCCAAACACCCCTCCCTGTCCAAGGTGTTTACCCCCACGTGTCATATACTGCCCCTGTATGCATCTTGCTTGTCTTGTCTGTTAACCTACCCAACCTACCTCCCCAAATATACCTCCTACCTCTCCCCAACATCCCACTCTCACCTGAAAAAAAAAGGGCAATCTGTTCCCACAAAAAAATATTGCCCCATACATAGCTGTCCATTTCGCACACATGTCCACTGGACACAAGTAATCTGGTCTAATTGGCATCACAATGAATTATTGTTGTCCTCACCCCCACCCAGGGTTTGAGTGTCCAAATCTACCTCCAAATTCAGTGTATATGCACAGTTGTTGCTGTAGAAGAAATTGGCAGCTATGGACCTTCCCTGCACCCTTCCTGCACATCCCTGGCTATTTTTCCTACTGCCTTTCCCTCTTTGTGCCCCTTTTTTACCACTTTCCTATCAACCCCTTTATCTTTTCTTTTAAAGAAGTTAGCATGGGGGTAAGCGGGATTAAGCACTTTTAAGCAGCAGTAAGCGGGTTTAAGCCTGTTTGTGCTGGGGTAAGCAATGCCTACACAGGTTAAGCAATTCAGAAGCTAACAGAGTATAAGAAATTGTAAACAGAAGTTAGCAGTGCTTACATCCATGCAAACCCACGCAAACTTGCTTACAACTGCTCTAAAGTGCCTTAATCACTCAGTGTCCAACGGGCCGTGTTCTGCCCAGCAACCAAATAAACAGTCTCTGCAAGGCTCAAACCCAGGACCTTGCACACCATAGACAGAGTTATTTACCACTAAGCCATGACAAACATACATAAATCTTATATTTTCAGAAACATGTCATCCAGCCCAGTCATGCAACAGTACAGAGAATGTATACCAACATCTAGATGAATGTGTGTCTGTGAATATATTAATAGCTAAACAGATACAACATATCTGTATAAGATGATATATAGAAATATATACAGATATATAAATATATATGAACATATATACATGCAAATGCTTACATCGACACATATATATGTCTACACCTGTATGTCTACATATACACAGCAAGGTACTTATATGTACGCAGATATATATCTGTTTTGGTATATACGGATATAGTCATATATATATGTAAGCAGATATATTTATCTATATAGGTAAATGTGGCCATACGTCTGTAGATAGCAATGGTAGATTAAGAAAAACAAATATGTCCACATGCACCATTAATGGGGTTGAGAGGCCCCAAACAATGTACGTCTTGTACGAATAGTCATACCTCCCCACAGCCAAACACATCCACCCTGCAATACACTACCAAGTGTTGCAGATCCCATAACCAGGACCTGACGTGATATGGACATAATATGTTAACAGTACTAAATCCCACCTGTATGATGTCAGGCTGGTATTGGTAACATATGCAGTACAGTCTGGCTCCCATAGGAAATGTAAAATGTGGAAGCTATCAACATCCTCAGGATACATATACACAGACACATATATGCAGATACAGATATATATATATATATATATATATATATATATATATATATATATATATATATATTAATACACACACACATGTGACTGCACATACACATGCAGAGATATGTACAGTAAGATACATATGTAGAAGGTGCACAAAATATAGAACAGCCACTATGCCTACAGTTGACACCTGAACACCTGGACACTGCATGGGCCACCCATACGAATGACAATCATTGCCTGCAATATATACCCACAGAGAGGTCATAGGACAAAACACCACACATAGGTTTGTAGAAATTGAAAACCTTTATTTGTGTACCATTACAGTTCTATATACTATTGCTACTGTAATTGGGATTGTCTTCACAGACATGGTGTGTGTGTGGGAGGTCACATCTGCTTTCCACATGTGTGCCATTGGCTACTGACCGACATCCTAAGGACATCATAGTAAAGTACCGCTGCTAGCACGTACTGCCCCTGTTGACTGCAGCAGAGATATTGGCCAATATGTGTGGACATTCTGACACACTCTGTACAGTCCAGAGGTATACACAGAACCCTTTAGTGCAAAACATGTGTACCATACCTGACAATATGGATGTTAACAGCCATGTAGATGAGTATAACACATAACGACTGGTATGCATATGCCACCGTAGGTTATGCATTCACACACCCCTGTCTCGCCTGACACGTAATAACCGCCTGTACAGGGGTGCCATGGCCAGATGCTGCCCACTAGATATTGACATACATCTGCACAGCATCCCACTGCTCTGTCGGACATACATGACTGTTAAGGGAGGCCTGGCAGCAGTACATCTGACAAGTATCTGCACATGACATCTCACTGGATAAGTACACTAAGCTGCTAGGCATGTAACAATGCACTGTGGAGGCTACAGGCAGACTGGCTCAACACTGGCCTACATCTCCTATGGGGGAATGCACATGTACCTGCATATATAGTAGGCTGCACAGGCATGTCACAGCACAGGGTAACACCTGTGTGAAAGTGCATAACCACAACCAATGAGAACACAGCCACAGCCACATGTGGCAAGCTAGCATGATATTACAGTATATGGACTATCTGTTTGACACCATCCTCATGTGTGCCACTCACACACTAATCCTACATATACTGGGCCACTACACAGTTTGGTCTGATGGCTGACTGTGGTATGGGACATGTGTGTATGGCCCTACAAATATGTAAGCCAATACAGTAACATACAGTGGAGCAGCATGTAACATCAGATAGGATGGGACCTAGGATGATGACAACTATCACAGTCTGTACACAGGCCGAGGCACATATTACCAATACACACACTGTCGACATTCACCATAAGTACACAGACCTCAGTACTATACAAACAACCTCAGTATGTCCAGGTTATGTCATCAAATATAACTCCTACTGTACATAACATGTGTAGCCGTCTGATATCTCACTGGCTTGGTATCAGATATGATGACACTAATCATGGTGTAAAGCACATATGCACCTCTTAATGCATGACATATGTACAAAGGTTGACTGAGTTGTGGCTGGAAGCACATACACAGGGCCAATATTGACACGTTGCTGTGATAACATTGTACATTTACTGTTGTAACAGGGTTTGTTGCAACATATGTCCTATGAGGGATATGAAATTAGTAACTGTCATGGCTTTCACCATCTATAGACTGCAATCCTCACACTACCTTCTGCAGTTCACAGATACATGTTCTGTGGGTAACACATGACACCAAAGGCACCACACACTGCCCAGTCGGCAGATGGCCCCACATATGGGGAATCCTCATAAACATACAACTGACATGGCAAGTATTAATACATGTAGGACAGCCATATCTGCACACACCCTGTTAAACCAACATTACTCTGAATGCAGTATAGCAGCACTTACAGTCTGTAGTCAGGTCAGGCACATCCCCTTCCAGTGTATTTTACTCTGTTTCCACAGTGTATGTTGTCAGAGGTAAATCCCCACTCCATCTGAGATGCTGTTTGCCAAACAACAGAACAAGTTCCTGCTCACAGTGAATGAAAAGGACCAACACAAACATGATGTTCCTAGATATTGGAGTGTGTTTCCATGCAATTGGATATGGGAATGTTACCACAGCTGTTCCACATGCAATCAGCTAGGGGAGGGCTTCAATTCATGCAGAGGCCATCAGCTGATCATGAGCATTACCTAAAATGCACATGCTGCTGCCTAAGAAAAGCAGGTATAGCTTTCCACATCCACCAGTCAGGGAGTGAGAGAGGCAGACAGAGGCATGGACAAGTCAGGGAGGAGTGGGAGAATAAGACCTAAGCATGTTTGTGTCACACACCTACCAGCACAGGGTATCAAACAACTGATGACTATGTAGTAGTATCACAGTTCTATGCAGTTGTTGGATGCACCACATAGGTTACTTGTTGTGGAGTCTGCAGAACATGTATGTGATGGTGAGTGACATCTGCAACAGGGATATGGTAGCTATATGGTAGGTGATGTACACGTGCCTGTCCGCATGAACAGGTGCCAGCATCAACACAGCCACACTCTCACAGGGATGCACACACATTGACACACTTGGCGGGGACCAGGGATACAGCTCATCTTTAGTGAGATTGCCACAACACATTACCATGCAGGTATCACATGCACCACACGGGTCATACAGAGGTTATATGGGCAAAGGGTATGGGGAGGTATCTAACATCAGACAGCATGCTTCAGTATGCCACTGGGGGTTGTAGTGAGTGCGGATGTGATCATACACATCATACAACACACACATGAACAAACAGGTTGCCAGTACTGACATGCATGAGTGCATTTCTGCACAGGTATGTGGTGGTCGACTGTGCCAGCCGGCTGTACAAGGCTAGGTGATGGGTATACCTTGGCATCAGGCCACATGATAATGGTCTGCATTGTGGCTCAGGCCTGTGGTTTCTGCATTTGCTGACACAGGTGGGTATTGTATCCACCATCCAGTCATCTGGTTGGCTATTGCATGTGGCCAATGCTGGTCATCGCTTGCCATGTATGAGTTCCCTAGTCTATGACATGGACAGTGTTTGGGATGTGCACATTTCCCACATGCATGTACAGTGACATGTGGAACTGTACCTGAGGTGTTGGGCCCATGTTGTGTACACAGATTATCATCAGATGTGCCAGTCTTGGCCACCTGTGGCAGGAACTGGTAATGGACAGCAGGTTAACCCTGCACCTACATTGATAGCATGCTAACAGCATTCCCTGGTGTTAGTGGCATCTGTCCATACAGGGCATGTTTTCAGGTATGGTATGTCCTTTGTGGGTCACATGTGATGGCACCACAGGTGTTGCAGGTGTCCAGTGGGGAACATGGGGAAGGTGCACTGTCTGCATGTATGTGCCTATTGGACAGATAGACAGGGTGCCATGCCCTCTGTAGGCCACTGCAATCACTCCATAGTTACTATCAGTCGCCAATATGCAGTGTACTACACACATATTGGCTGTTGCCTCGGCATGTGTGTGTGTGTGTGTGTGTGTGTGTGTGTGTGTGTGTGTGTGTGTGTGTGTGTGTGTGTGTGTGTGTGTGTGTGTGTGTGTGTGTGACATGGGTTGAGAGTGTGCTCTGTGTAATACTGGGTTTGGCAACTGTGATTGCCTGGCCGTGATGTCACATGTATAGGTATGGATTTGCACCCCAGCCTCTCGGTTATTTCACATCTGTTATACCTGTACAGTGGACATTGTGATATAGGGCCACCATAAAAGATATTTGCAAAACCCACCCCACATTGGGCCCAGGTTTCACACACTCACATGATACAAGATACAAACACACACACCTGTCATGTCTGGAAGTTCAACTCCTACTTAACTAGTTTATTACACTACAGCACTAGGCAGTTATAGTATGCGCCACAAAAATTACTGGAGTACTTATTCCCCAAAGGTGTATTTCACATTGGATGACATCAGCAGGACTGCCAAAGTAGGCCATTGGACATGTACTGAGTGTGACTAGCCTAAAATGCATTGCTCCCCACACAGACATTGAAACACACACAAAACATCCACAATGGACATGTGTGGGTATAAAACTCCTAACAGAGGTCTATATCACACTATAGCATGGAGCTGTTAGAGGATGCACCACAGGGATTACTGGAGAGCTCCTTCCCCAAAGGTGTATTTCACATTGGATGACATCAGCAGGACTGCCAAAGTAGGCCATTGGAAATGTACTGACTGTGACTAGCCTAAAATGCATTGCTCCCTACACAGACATTGAAACACACACAAAACAACCACAACTGACATGCGTGGGTATAGAACCCCTAACAGAGGTCTGTATCACACTATAGCAGTACACAGTTATGGCATGCTCTACAGAGATTAAGGGGTTACATCCTTCACAGCGGTGTATTTCTAGGTGGATGACATCAGCAGCCTTGCCAAAGTAGAGCATACCAATTGTATGGAGTGTGACAACCCTAAAACGCATTGCTTTCTACACAGACAGGGTCAGACAGACACACACACACTATGTCTGGGAGTAGAACAGCTACCTACCTAATTTATCACACTACAGCAGTACACAGTTACAGGACATGCTACAGAGATTATTGGGCTACATCTTCCCAGAGGTGTATTTCTAGGTGGATGACATCAGCAGCCTTGCCAAAGATGAGCATCTGAATTGTAGGGAGGGTGACTACCCTAAACAGCATTGCTCTCTACACAGATAGACACACACCTGCCATGTCTGAGATTAGAACAGCTACCTAACTAATTTATCACACTACAGCAGGTTGCAGTTACAGGACACGCTACGGAGATTACTGGGCTACAGCTACCCAGAGGTGTATTTCAAGGTGGATGACATGAGCAGCCTTGCCAAAGATGAGCATTTGAATTGTAGGGAGTGTGACTACCCTAGAAAGCATTGCTCTCCACACAGACAGACAGACCCACACCCAAACACACACAGTTGCCCTGTTTGGGAACTGAACTTCTATGTAACTATTTTATCACATTACACATTTATGGGACGTACCGCGGAGATTATTAGCATACATCCTTTCCAGGGATTTATTTCTAGGTGGATGACATCAGCAGCCTTACTAAAGTAGAGCATTCCAATTGTAGGGAGTGTGACCACCCTAAAAAGCATTGCTCTATACACAGACAAAGTCAGACAGACACACACGCACAGCTACCAAGGCTGGGGTTAGAACTCCTAACTAACTAGTTTGTCACACTACAGCAGTACGCAGTATGCAGTTATGGGACATGCCACGGAGATTACTTGAGTACAGCCCTCCCAAAGGTGTATTTCACAGTAGATGACCTCAGCAGGCTTGTCATAGTGGGGCTATGGGGAGGGTATTGTGTGTTCATGGGCCATAACCCATTTATCTAGGGGTAGACATGCCACATGCAGGCACAACCTGTGTCACACTACACAGGTACGTGTATACAGCTGCTAGATGACCACTTCCTTGAACAGTCATGTTGCACAGCTGGCACTTTCCCCACATACTCTGTAATGGTGACAGATACTGGTGGCTAGTATCTGCAGTGTGTGACATCAGACCCCCGTGTGGTTGTGGCCCTTTGGCTGTGTGCTGGTTAGGAGAGCCCTGGATGACTCCTTGTCACAGTCACCCTCTTCCACACATCTATGTATATCTACCTTTGGCTTATTATAGTGTGTTGTCCTTACATATATGCCTGTATTCCTATCCACTGTGTGTGCAAAGCATTTGTGGTGCATACCGAAGAGTGTCTGCCCTAACATCTGTGTCTGCCAGATATGTCTGGTCCACTGGTGTTTGCAGACATGGCCTTCATGTGTTAAGTGTGTGAGCATGCCCAGTTTGACCTTTCAGTATGTTGACTGATATTGCCTTCATTACTCTGTGTGGGCAAGCCCATTATGGCTGTCTGTATTGAATGTGTGGATGAAGTCCAGGTTGTTTGTACTGCAGTGCTGACCTTTGTGTTGTACACCTACAGGTAGCATGCTGTCTCTGCAGGGTATCCATTGATCATTTGGCATGGACTGTTACTACATTTCTGCACAGGATGGGGCGGCACACCTGACTATTTCTATATTTTTACACAGGATTGTGGGGTGGGGCACACCTGACTGTTACTATATGTATACTTAGGATGGGGGGGCACACCTGACTATTTCTACACATGATTGTGGGGGGGTTGCACAGCTGACTGTTACTATATGTCTGCGTGAGATGGGGGGGCACACCTGACTATTTCTACATTTCTACACAGGATTGTGGGGGGGCACATCTGACTGTTACTATATGTCTATGTGGGATGGGGGCACATCGGACTATTTCTACATTTCTACACAGGATTGTGGGGTGGGGCACACCTGACTGTTACTATATGTCTATGTAGGATGGGGGGCACACCTGACTATTTCTACATTTCTACACAGGATTGTGGGGAGGGGGGCACAGCTGACTGTTACTATATGTCGAGATGGGGCACACCTGACTATTTCTACATTTCTACACAGGATTGTGGGGGGGCACATCTGACTGTTACTATATGTCTACGTGGGATGGGGGCACATCTGACTATTTCTACATTTCTACACAGGATTGTGGGGTGGGGCACACCTGACTGTTACTATATGTCTATGTAGGATGGGGGGGCACACCTGACTATTTCTACATTTCTACATTTCTACACAGGATTGTGGGGAGGGGGGCACAGCTGACTGTTACTATATGTCTACGTGAGATGGGGGGGCACACCTGACTATTTCTACATTTCTACACAGGATTGTGGGGGCACACCTGACTGTTACTATATGTCTACGTTGGATGGGGGGGCACACCTGACTATTTCTACATTTCTACACAGGATTGTGGGGGGGGCACACCTGACTGTTACTATATTTCTACGTAGGATGTGGGGCACACCTGACTATTTCTGTGTTTCTACACAGGATTGGGGCGGGGCACACCTGACTGTGACTACATTTCTACATCGGATGGGGGGGCACACCTGACACTTGTACACATTTGCTAGGACTGTACTGGTATGTCAGGCACTCCATTTCAGTCTGTAGTCTTACCTATCATATTGGCTAGAGGCATACCAGTGTACTACAGATCTTAGCTTTTAATTATCTACATATTGGTTTCTGACATCCTACCCTTCAGAAATGACATCCCACTGCCTGACCTGCTGTTGTCTGTCTGTATAGGCCTGGGGGGGAGGTTACCCACAGGCCTCATTCAGAGGCCATAGCACAGCCTTTGTTTGTGTTTGTCTACACCTGTCCTGCTGGCTGTGACTGTTGTTGGGTATGTGACCCCCCCGACTGGCATGTGGGAGTCACTTACCTTGTGGGTGTCCCAGTACTGAGGGTGGTGCTGCAGGGCTGCCTATGTCGGATGCACATAGTACACTCCCTACACATGGTTAGGCACAGGTAGTGTAATGTTTGGCATCCCTTTTACTGTATGTGAGAGTCGGAGAGAGGTGTTATTCCTTGGGTCCCTCCTGTGTCAGTGTATGTGCTATGCGTTGCCTCTTTGCCAAGGCCAGGGCATACTGGGCATGCCTTCTTCTGCCTACTGGGGCAGGCTCACGTTGTTCCTCTTCTGAGTCACTCTGTACCTGTGCAGGCCTTGGCAGTGGTGGGGGGCTGTGTGGCCCTGCCCCGTGCTGTTCCTGCTGCAGCTGTTTCCACAGTATCATATTGTGTAGCATGGCACATACGATGACAATTTAGGTACATGTAGCTGGTGAGTACTACAAGGCTCCACCGGATGCGTCCAGGCACCGGAACCCTGACTCGAGCATCCCAAACACACGCTCTACTATAATTCTGGTCTATGCATGTGCCTAATTATGGAGTTCTTGTTCGGGTGTGTGTGCATGTCTGATGGGTGTCATCAGCCACGGCTCCCTTGCGTATCCAGCATCCCCCACTAGGTGACCATGAAGGATGTCCCCAATGGCAAATCTCTGGTACAGCTGCGCTAGATGTGGGAACCATGATAGCTTTCAGAGCAGCCAGCACACACGTTCATTGTTATGCACTGGGCATCGCACACGACCTGGCAGTTGATGGAGGGGAAGCCTTTGCGGTTAATATAGACCCTACCCCGCTCACAGGGTGGTGCTTTGATGTATATGTACATGCAGTCTATTGCACCCACTACCTCAGGGTATTCTGCTATTTGGTGGAACAGTTGCATATTACTGTCCAACGCCTCACGGATGTTGGGGAAATGTACATGCTCACTGACTTGTGCTGACATGGCATCCAGGAACTGATGGAGTACCCTGGATGTTGATGCCTGTGAAATTCCCATCATATCCCCAGTTGGCCTTTGGAAGGTACCTGTAGCTAACATTCTTAGGCCTACACATACCTTGGTATCCACTGGGATGGGTTCCCCTCTGTTAGTTCTGTGTGTCAGGCGTGGCCGGCACAACTCAACAATTTGCTGTAGGAGGTCCCTGTCCACCCTATAGTGCTCCACTATGTTCAGCTCATGTAGCCCTTGGTAGGTTACCCTGGGTTTGTACACTCTTCTCCGTCTCCTCACTGTGGGTTGGTCAACAGCATTCACATCCTCACCACCCTCTGCCTCTTCCACAAGTTGTGTGGTAGCTATTGTAGCCCCTATCATTTTGCTGTTGTGAGTGCTAAAAGTTCCCCGGTTGTTTACACCTGTGGTGCAGAGTGTGGGAAAAACCAGAGGGGAAGGTGTTTGTTTAGTTTATAGTAGTGTTCTGGGCTTGGCTAGTCTGCTGCCTGTGTAATTGGCTGATTCTGATACATTTCACCTGCCAGCTAGGCTAGTTCTCCTTGGTTACCTTTATACTGCTGTTTTCCCTTCCCATTGCCTTCCTGTTTAAGCCCATGTGCACTCCACGCAAACAGAGTGCTCAGATGTGCACACTGATGCTATTTCCTGTTTAACATCTTTTTTCTTCCTGTAAAACCCGGTGCACTGTGCACACACCTGCTTAGGCTTTGTAAAGAATGCTAAGCAAGTTTAAACACACACTCCTAGCATAGCTGTGCTAAGCTAGGAGCAAACCTGAGGCACAGGGCTCCAGTCGGCTTACAGTATGCCTGACACACACCCCCATGATGTCACCTAACTCCTAGGCCTGCACCAAGCTATTCCTACTCTTACACTGTTGGGACCTGACTCGCATGTTGGGGAAAACTGGGATTCACTATCCTTCCCCTCATTTGCATAGGATTGCCTGCTAATGCATAGTTACATGTCTCACACTGAGCCTCCCCCTTAGCAACCACTACTTACTGGCCAGGTTGTCTTCTGCCTGCCATTGACTTGCATGGCAGAATAGTGATTTTAGTTAGACTGCTTATTTTGGGTTTATTTTATTATTTTCCCCCCGATCCCATTTGCGCGCCGCTGCCCTACTCTTAAACAGCTGAGATCAGCTAAAAAAATAAAAGTTGATTTCTGTATTTTTTTTATATTTGCAATGCCAATGGCCTTATACTTGGCCATTGGCATGCTTACTACATGATATGCAGCCTTTATTTGGAGTTGTCATGGCTCCATTTTGGATTTTGCTGAAATGTACTCGGTTACTAACCGAGTACATTTCTGCAGATGTTCTTCGTGTTTCACTGTTGCAGTCATTACATTTGGGGTAATCCTGCTGGCAGGGTGCCCTCAGCCAGCCTGAATTCCAAAGTCCTGGGTCCTGTGTTGGCTGCTGTCAACCCTTCCCTGACGTCAAGTCATCAGGGGTATAAAAGATGCGGCCGACGCCATTTTCTTTAGTCTTTCTCGCCGCGTGGTGCCCGAAGCAGAAGCAGTTCGCAAGTGCCAGTCGGCCGACTCCTGAGATTTTCGTGTTCGAGTTTCAGATCTGACGTCTTCAATAAAGCTAAGTACTCCGTTGGGGAAACTTTTTTCTTGCTCCAGACCGATGTCAGAAAAAAGTTAATAATTGTATTTCTTGTGGGAAGCAAATACCTAATAAGGATTTTCATTCTTACTGTATTCCTTGCCTGGGCCCTGATCACAACGTTTCTGGTTGTCGGTTTTGTGCTAGATTTAACCAATGCACTATTAAGCGTCAGTATGATTTTGCTTTAAACTATTTTGGACGCCAGTTTAATTATCCAGAAATGTCATCGAATAGCCGTCCGACTACCGGAGTTCACAAGAAATGCAAAGAAAAGGAAAGAGATAGACAACCGAGGCCAAAAACCGATGACGAAGCTTCTCCTAAGCCAGTCGCCGGTTCGCTGGTTCTCAGTGAGGTGCTTTCGCAGCCCCTGACACCCACTACTTTACAGTCACAGGCCGCTACCGACTCCCACGTGGAGTCGGCCATGCTGCTGGAAACTCAAGGTATTGGAGCCTCGGATATTATCCCTTCAGATGGGTCTGGAGCCACTGAGCAGGCACCGGCTTCTGAGGGTGTATTCAGACCTAAACATCTTTACATCAAACCTACTTCAGCTTCAAAGGCAAAGACTAAAGTACCTTCCAAAGCAAAGAAACAAACTCAAGAGCCACGTGGTCAGGCCTCTTTGCCCAAAAAACAGATGCTCAAAATGGCCGAAGACTTGATTACCTTGATCAGGGGTTCCCATCCCCCTCCTGATAAGAGGCCTAGGCAATTGACTGACTATGAATCTTCAGATCAGGTTTCCATTTCTTCTGATTCCTCTTCTGATCAGGAATATTCCCTTCCCCACTATTTGGATTCTGATGCTGAAGAATCTATACCTTCAGCTTCTCCTCCTGAGGACTATTCTTTTGGGGAAACCTTGCATACCATGAGGGAGCATTTCCACTGGGAGAGCCAAGATTTTTCAGAATCTAAAAAGAGGCTCAGGGATTTCCTTTTACTACCTCAACACAAGCCACTAGCCATCCCACCTGTGTTAGACATTGTAGATGATGTGTTTTCGGAGTCTAGTCTTACCCCTGACTCCTTACCTCCAGCTCCTGTTAAGCCTGACAGATATTACAGGGTTCCTGACTCTCATAAATTCCTTTTTAAAAACCCTGCTGCAGACCCAGAAACTATTTCTCAGGGTCCCAAAGGAGTTAAGGCTTCCGCTGCAAAAAACCCTACCCCCTCTGACAAAGATTCTAGGGCACTGGATAGATGGGGGAAAAAGGTTTACACATCTGCTACCTTGGCTATAAGGGCCTTAAACTGTCAGTTTCATATGCTCAAATATCAGCAACATGTCATGGCATTGCTTAAACAGAAAATGTTATTAAACTCTGAATGTGCAGAAAACAAGGAAATGCAGGATTTATTGCATGCAGCTGAACAAGCTGGAAAGCATACTTTGCAATGTGGATTTGATTCTTTAGAGGCCTCCTGCAGGGCCGCAGTTACAGGTTCTGTAATTAGGAGGTATGCTTGGTTAAAGGAACAAAATCTGCCTGATCATGTTAAAGTCAAATTATTAGATGCACCTTTACAGCATGATACTTTGGTGGTAAGGCAGAAGAGGTGTTAAAGAAAATGGAGGATAAAGCTAAATCTATGCAAACAGTCAAATATTTTTTACAAGTACAGCCACCTAGGTTTAGTAGACACTGGCCAACAAAGAATTGGTCCTTTCCTGTGTCAGACAGACCTCAAAGTGGCAGATCCAGATGCCCTAGAGGCAGATCCCAGGCACAAGGTTCGTACCACTCAAAGCAATGGGGGGCTTCTACCTCCAAAGTTGGAGAAGACAAATCTCAACCATGCAGGAAACAGTCCCAATGACTTCCCCCTGCCTGCACCAAGCACTTATCTCCTGCAGCACCCTTAGGGGGTAAATTAGCACCTTTTTCACAAAATTGGCACATTATAACCCAGGACAAATGGGTCCTAAATATCATGTCACAAGGCTACAAGTTCCATTTCCATACCCTACCAAAGGCAAACGGCTGGCCAGATCTGCCAAAAAATCAATGGGCAGAGGCACAAAAACAAGTTTCATCCCTCATGAACATGGGGGCCATTCAACAAGTACCAGAGCAAGAGCAGGGACAAAGATTTTTACTCAAAGCTGTTCTTGGTACCCAGAAAGGACAAGGCCTGGAGGCAAATACTGGACCTATCTATTTTAAACACATTCCTGGATATACCAAAATTCAAGATGTTGACTTTGCAGCAACTTCTGCCCATGCTGGGCAAGGACACTTGGCTTGTGACTTTAGACCTAAAAGAGCCATACCTGCATGTCCCATTCAGACAAATATGCAGACGATACCTCAGATTCAAGGCTGGCTCAATGCATTACCAATTCTCTGCACTGCCCTTTGGCTTATCTACTGTGCCCAGGGTCTTTAAAAAGTGCCTGGCACCAGTAATTGCATTCTGCAGACAAAGAGGAATACAAATATATCCTTACTTGGACGACTGTTTAATTCAAGCAGAGAACAAGGACATTCTTCTACAGCATCTGACATTTGTGAAAAGACTTCTAACATGCCTAGAGTACACAGTCAACAAAAAGAAATCAAAACTAGTACCCTCTCAAGAGATAATATTCCTGGGTGCAAGCTTAAATACAACTGCCCAGATGGCTTATCTCACACCAGACAAACAAAGGCAACTGACTACCTATTTCAAAATGTTGGCAACAAAGGCCCAGTTATCTGCAAGAAACATTCTGCAGGCTTTGGGCTTCATGGCATCCTGCATCCTACTAATTCCATATGCAAGACTGCATATGAGGAAATTTCAATGGTACCTAAAAAGTGTTTGGACTCAACATTGCCACAGCCTGGAAACTATGATTACTCTCATTCCTTGCCTGCAACAGGAGTTTTGATGGTGGGCAAAGGCTTGTCACCAAAACAAGGGACAGCCATTCACATTACCCCCAGCCAGGCAGACACTAACAACGGATGCATCAGATTATGACTGGGGGGCCCACATGGCAGGAAGATGCATTCAGGGCACATGGACCTCAAACCAAATGCATCTACATATCAATCAAAAAGAAATGCTAGCAGTTCAAAATGCCCTGACAGCCTTCATTGACCTACTTCATCCAGGACAACTACTGATAAAGACAGACAACACCACAGTCATGAGGTATATAAACAAGCAAGGGGGCACACATTCTTACCCCATTTGCAGACTAGCCATGACATTGTGGGACACAGCATTGACTTACCAAGTACATCTGCAAGCACAATTCCTGCCAGGAAGGAAAAATACTCTGGCAGATGAACTAAGCAGAAACCTCATGGATCCTCACGAGTGGCACCTGGACACACAAGTCTTCAGCATGATAACAAGAAAATGGGGATGCCCGGACATAGATCTATTTGCCTCCCCTCACAACTACCAACTAAAAAGATTCTGCACAAGGATTTATCACAGACAAGCATGGAAAGTGGACTCCCTATCTTTCAGCTGGAAAAACCTATCAGTATATGCATTTCCCCCTCTGCCTCTCCTCACCAAGGTACTCCTAAAGGTCACACAGGAGAAGCCAAGGATGATACTGATTGCCCCAGACTGGCCCCACCAGCACTGGTATCCAATACTAAGGAGCTTGTCTCAATGCCCAGCTTGGACCTTACCTCAAATACCTCAGCTACTGTCCCAGCAAAACAGTCAGATCCTACACAGCCAACTCAGAACTCTAAACCTGACAGCATGGCTAATAATGTAGTCATACAAAATGCACCTCTCAGTAAAGCTGTGATGGGTGTCATTTTGGAAGCCAGAAGGCCTAGTACTAGAAAATCTTATGCTGGAAAATGGAAGAGATTCTGTGTTTGGAACCAGACACAAGGAACTGATACAGCTGTGCCAAATATTCCTCAGATTTTGCAATACTTAACTGAGATGCTGGACAAAGGCCTATCCTTTTCATCTATTTAAATTCATGCCTCTGCCATTTCATCTCATTACAATGTAGAGCCACCAATCTTTTCTCATCCCTTATTAAAGCAGTACGTCAGAGGAGCCAAACATTTAAGACCTCCAAGGAGATCACCAATGCCTGCACGGGACCTCAACTATGTCTTGGAAAAACTCACCCTGCCTCCTTTTGAGCCAGCGGCTACTGCTGATATAAAGTTTTTATCTTGGAAAACAGCTCTGCTCCTAGCAAACTTCTGCAAGGCAAGTTTCAGAGCTACAGGCACTCATGGCTGTGGAACCTTTTATCATTTTTTATCCAGACAGGGTCTCTCTGAGGACAAACCCAACATTTATGCCTAAAGTGGTGTCCAGTGTGGCTCTCAACCAAACTATTCACCTGCCAACCTTTTACCCAAATCCACAGAACAAAGGGGAGAGAATTCTGCATTCTTTGGACGTACACAGACAGCTTATATTCTACTTGGACAGAACCAAAGTTTTCAGAAAGACAGAGCAATTACTAGTGGCATATGCTGCAGCATCTCAAGGAAAGGCTATCTCAAAGCAGACTATTTCAAAGTGGATAGGCCACTGCATCCGTTTCTGCTATGTACACCATGGCAAGCCAGTACCTAAGGGCATTAGGCCACACTCAACCAGAGCTGCAGCCACTTCAGCAGCCTTTCTCAGGGGAGTACCTACCAAGGACATTTTAGAGGCTGCTACTTGGAGTTCAGTGTACACCTTTACAAAGCACCATCATCTGCCATTCTACTCTAAATCCAGGGCAGGCTTTGCCACTGCAGTTCTGCAGGGCCTCTTAGTCACTCCTAATGCTGTTTAGCTCCAGCCTCCCAACCTTAGCTTTGGGACTCTACCCAAATGTAATGACTGCAACAGTGAAACACGAAGAACATATTACAGTTGTGTACACTGACCATAAATATAAATGTTCAAGTGTATTCACTGTTGCAGTCCAGGTTACCCACCCACCATCTCCCTTTCTTCTGTTGGAACCTATCTTTCCTGCTCTGATTTATACAACCTATGTGGTGTATTTGCTTGTAGATGAAGGTATAGTTTATATTGGTGCATGTATTTATATATATATATATATATATATATATATATATATATATATATATATATATATATATATAAATTTTGGCTACCCTTTCAGGGGGCACCTGACATCTGGGGCAAGAAAAACTAAAGAAAATGGCGTTGGCCGCATCTTTTATACCCCTGACGACCTGATGTCAGAGAAGGGGCGACAGCAGCCGATGCAGGACCCAAGACTTTGGAATTCAGGCTGGCTGAGGGCAACCTGCCAGCAGGATTACCCCAAATGTAATGACTGCAACAGTGAATACACTCGAACATCTACATTTATGGCAAGTGTACACAACTGTACTATAGCACTAGTCTTGCACGGACTGTTGCAAGCTTCCTAGATTGCAAAATCACCTCATTTGCATGGATTTCACCTGCAAATGGGGTGATTTGCATACCAGGGCTTAGTCTGTGCAGGATTAGTACAGGAGGGCTCGTGCGTGCCCCTGCAGGCTGTTCCTGGATCGCATGGCAGACATATTGCCTGCTTGAACTCCTGCACTGATCTTGCACTCCGTGCAAGCTTTTGAGAATCCGGGGGCCTATCATGCTATTTGCTTAGAAATGCTCCATTTTATCTTTCTCATAAAATAAATAATTTGTGTAAGTTTTCATTACCTTTAGTTCGTTTCTGACCCTTTTTGCATTTGGTTCACTTAGTTTTCAGGGAACCTATAAAATTAGTTCAGCTGCAGAAGCAAATATTTTTTGCAAAAGAGGAAAGAAGGCGACAGTCTGGGAAACAGATTTTCTGATTTTTTAGTAGAACATAAGCAAAATATAGTAATATAAACAAGCACAGTACCAGGGTATTGCCACAAAATGTACATTATGTCTCCACTTTCTGAATTCAAGTACACCCCTACCACAATGTTTGTGCTGTCTGTTCACTCAGAAATGTTACAGTAATGGTAATCTTTATAAGTCCGCCTATTACTATAGCAGAGTACAGGTACAAAAAAGTGTCTAGAAATGTAGAACGTCTCCACAGGGTTATGCTCAAAGGGGAGGAGGGCAGTCAATAATTTGCATAGTGCTACAGTAATGATTAGTAGGAACTATCTTCTTACCCCTCTGTTGTGCAATCTCAGAATTGGTGTATATATATATATATATATATATATATATATATATATATGGGTCTACTTCACTTATCAGAATGGCCACATCACTGACTTTCACTTCGCAGAGATGGAAGGGCTGACAAACCAGAAGACCGACATCTGAAACACTGACATTCCACTTGAGGTAAGTAACCGCTTGGCCATCCTGATGAATTTTGCCCCTTACCCCCACGGTAGTGCGATCTCGGAGTCGGTATATTTAGTTAGGGGGGTGAGGGGGGCAAAGCCCCGTGGGTTTACTTTTTTTTCATTTTTTTTTGTTTTTTGGGATGGCCAAGCGGTTACTTACCTCAAGTTGAAAGTCGGTGTTCCAGATGTCAGTCTTCTGGTTTGTCTATCTTTTCGTCTTGGTGAAGTGAAAGTCGGTGATGTGGCTGTTCGGGTAAGTGAAATAGAGCCATATATATATATATATATATATATATATATATATATATATATATATCTGTGTGTGTGTGTAGATATGTATGTATATATATATATATATATATATATATATATATATATATATATATATATATATATATATATATATATATATATATACACACATACATATATGTGTATGTGTGTGGGGATGCAGTCTTCTCTTGGGGGGGTGCAGTGGAGGCTTGCCTTGCAAAAAAAACTGTTCTAAAGATGTGCTGTGAAGCAGAAAAGTTACTATTAACATTTCAGTTGTGGACATCCAGCTGTCAGATCAGAACAGTTCCTTGAGCTTTAGTGTACTTTGGCATGCTGTAGAAAAAAATACTGGTATTTATACAGTTTGTATGCTACTTGATATGAGTGTGTTTGATTGCTTTTTGTTTGTATAAGTGTCTTCACCTTGTTTGTATTTCAGATAGTGAATTGATTGCTTTTTGTTTATATAAGTATCTTCAGCTTGTTTGTATTTCAGATAGTGATGATATAGTAATATTTTTGAAGGCCAGGAGGTTGTAAGCTTGATAATCAAACATCTGAACCCCTTCATAAGATTACTGCATAAGACCTCTCAGCTGACCCTATTTTGGAAGAATGTCCCTATTTTCAGGCCTGATTTACTACTTCATGCACTTTTCTGAATCTCTCTCATCTCGTGATTTTTTTTTAAACTTTTTAATATACAGAATACCACACCATATGACCAACATACTACTCACAGCAATAATTTAAAGAAATAGGACACACATCTTACATATCCAGTTTTTCTTAAAAGTAAATGATTTATGTGGTAACATTTACAATACAGTTCATTAAAGTCTACAAATCTTACACTGTCTCTTTAATAATGTGCTTATATATTTTTTTATTTTCCATCATTTTTTTTAGTGCCTGTTTTTTAAACGTGTTTCTGAGCAGTATCCCATATTCCTACTGGAAGCAGGAAGAGTTATGTGCTATGTAGTATTCAAACATGGATGTCTGTGTTTTTCAAGAGTCTTTGTTCCTACTTTCAATGTATGCAGGTTGAGAGGTATGATGGAACTATTTTGATGAATGTGGCATAACTGCCAGTTGGTGCCCTGAATTACAAACTATGAACAGTTTAGCATGTGTGCAGTATTTTACACTGACAAATGGCTGCCACGGATCAGTGTGTCTGTCTTTCTGTTATTCTGTCTTGCCAAGTGGCTAGCAAGCTGGCCATCTGTCTTTATCTTTCTGTCTGTATATCTGGCAGTGTAGCATAGAAGATTAAAGTAAGATGCTAATACACTTAATTTTGTACTCGAGTTTGATTCCCACAACCCCCATTTGCCTAATGCATGACTTTAAGCAAGCCACTTAGATAGTCCTCCCATCAAGAGGCCTTTTAAACAATAATCTGTGCATATGTATATATATATATATATATATATATATATATATATATATATATATATATATATGACCAAGTTGTACTAAAACCAAGTGAGATCCTGGGTGAACTGAAAAGAAACACTCTGGAGCCAGGCTTAAGATTGTTTTCATTTGCATTTTTATTTAGTTACATCGAACTTCTTCAGAAATCTAAACATCTGCATTCCAATGTGGTTATATATACTTACTGATACACTAGGTTGCTTACTTAGTTACATGCAAATTAGTGCAGGAAGCGGGAGTGATTATTGGATCCATTTAAGCAAGCATTTAATGTTAAGACTCCCATTAAGAACTGGGGGTGTGTCTGTCCTCAGCTCAATCTGCCACTTAAGTTCTTGTAGTTCTGGTGGGGTACTGGGTTCATTGCTGAATGTGGTAATTCTGTCTAGTATTGTGAATTTGAAATTGGGGGGAGTTGTATAGTACCCTGCATGTCTTGCTAGGGCATTGGTGATGTCCCCTCTGCATATGGCTTGGTAATGTTCTTTTATCCTGTTGCTTAGTTTGCATGTATATGTATGTGTATCAATAAATGTGTGTGTGTGTGTGTGTGTGTGTGTGTGTGTGTGTGTGTGTGTGTGTGTGTGTGTGTGTATATATATATATATATATATATATATATATATGGTTCCACTACATATCATCGAATTATCATTTCATCGAATTTCAAATCATCGAGACCAAATTGTCGAAAACTCATTTCATCGAAAACTCATTTCATCAAATCTCAAATCATTGAAAACTATAAAGCAACTAAAAGTAATATCCCAGACACTGTTTACTATGTTTATACAGGGGGGGCAAGCCCCCCTGCACCCCCACACCCCCTGTAATTAAATATACCAACTCCAAGGGTTGGGAAATTACCTTTTTCCCCCACTGTAGTGTGACCTTGGAGTTGGTATATTTATTTACGGGGGGTGGTGGGGCAGAGCCCCCCTCATGGGGGGTGCAGGGGGGCTTGCCCCCTTGCATAAATGTAGTAAAAACTTTGTGGAATGTTATTTGTAGTTGCTTCATAGTTTTCAATGATTTGAGATTCGATGATATGAGTTTTCGATGAAATGAGTTTTTGACGATTTGGTCTCGATGATTTGAAATTCGATGAAATGATAACTCGATGATATGAAGTGGAACCATATATATATATATATATATATATATATATATATATATATATATATATATATATTTCTATATACAGATTCCTTTCAGAACAACGAATTACCATAACATCAACTTGCATAACAGCAAGATGACTTTGGCGAAAATTTAAATGAATGAACTCCTTGACCAACGTATTTCACCTTCAGGAAACTAACCACTTGGCCACCATGGCAAACTCTGACCCTTCCTTCACTGCAGTACGATCTTGGAGTTGATAAATTTAGTTGGGGGTGGGGGTGGGAGGGAATAGCTCCTCACTTTGGTGGGTTTAATTTGTTTCTGTTTGCGTTTTACTTATTGGTGACCAAGTGGTTAGTTTCCCAGAGGTGAAATACATTGTTCTGGGAGTTCATGCATTTAAATTTTTGGTGACATCTTCTCGCTGTTATGTGAGTCGAAGTTATGGTAGCTCATTGTTTTGACGTAGATACATGCACACACACATACACACACACACACACACACACACACACACACACACACACACACACACACACACACACACACACACCTATCTGTTTTTCTATCTACCTATGTATTTCACTTTGTTAACTGTGTGGTTCTTTCTAGATCATTGGACCTTTTTCACAGAGCACCTAAGCAGAAAAACTCCCATTATACAATTATATTTTAAACTAAAAGTACAAGAATATGTAGCATCTAGTAGAATGCAGTAACATTATGACAGTGCACCATATATATATATATATATATATATATATATATATATATATATATATATGTCTACCCCAGTTTCTTAGGATCGATGAGTACACCATACATTTATTTTGAAAGACATCAGTCATAAATTTATTATTTAGTCAGTTATGTTAGTTTAAGACCAACTTAGAACCAGTTTGTCTTCAGTCTCAAGTTCTCCATGAGTTACCCTTTAATCTGGTCTCCACATGAGAGTTAGTACAGATGGATACATACCTCTCAAACCCCTAGTGCAAGAAATCTGGACAAAGCCTAAAATAATGAGGGCACATAAGCCCAAAATAAGGACAGATTTTAAGTATTGCTCTTATAAACTTAGAAAGTTGCCAAAATAACAGGATTTGTGTTAGCATGTTTTTTCTGAAGAATATGAAATCTGAAACCTGTATGTATGACATAATTTACTGACTTCAATCTTCAGGGATTTGCCAGGAAACCACAGATTTTATGAGGAAAAGACCAAAACTATGAGGCAAAAATCTGGGCAGTTGAGCAGTATGGGTGGATGGATGGCTGAAGCTTACAATGCCTTTCTCACTTCAGTGAGGATCTACAACTCTGGACCTATGCCAAGGGCTGTCTATAAAATCTGACTGTTTGGCTAATGTTCTTCGTGTTTCACTGTTGCAGTCATCACATTTGGGTTATCTGCTTGCAGTAGTCCTCAGTCGGCCTGATTATCAAAGTCTTGGGTCCTGCGTCGGTTGCTGTCTCATCTTCCATGACGTCAGGTAGTCAGGGGTATAAAGCATGCAGCCGACACCATTACACCAGTCTTTCTTGCTGTGCAGTGCCCGAAGCAGAAGCAGTTTGCAAGTGCCAGTCAGCCGACTCCTGAAATTTTCGTTTTCTAGTTTCAGAACTGAAGTCTTCAACTAAAGCTAAGTACTCCGTTGGGGAAACTTTTGCTTGCTCTAAACCGATGTCAGTAAAAGTCAATAATTGTATTTCTTGTGGAAAGCAAATACCTCATAAAGATTTTCATTCGTACTGTATTCCTTGCCTAGGCCCTGACCACGACATACCTCGCTGTCGGTTTTGTGCCTTATTTAAACCATGAACTATTCGTCTTCAGTACATTTTCGCTTCTAAATAATTTGGTACTCTGTTCAATTATCCAGATATGTTTTTGGTAAGCCACCTGACTACTGACATTCTGAAAAAATGCAAAGATAAAGACAGAGACAGGTTGTCTAGGTCCAAAGCTGCCAACGACGTTTCTCCTAAGCTAGTCGCCAGTTCGCTGACACTCAGTGAGGTGCTTTTGCAGCCCCTAATACCTGCTACTTCAGATTCGCAGGCCTCTACTGAGATGCATTCGGAGTCTGGTATGCCACGAGATGCTTCAACTGTGGAAGCTGCGGATGTCTCTACCTTGGATGGGTCCGGAGCCGCTTTGCAGGCACCGGCTTCTGAGGGTGCATTCAGGCATATGACTTGCATATTAAACCAATGCCATCTTCTTATTCTAGGCCTAAAACTCGAACCATGGCTAGGAAACCGACGCCCAGACTGCCTGGTCAGGTCTCTATGCCTAAAAAACAAATAATAAGAATGGCTGAAGACCTTATTACTTTAATCAGGGGAAGCCAACCTTCCCCTGCTAAGAGACCTAAGACTGAATTTGCTTATGATACTTCTCTTAGGATTCTGAAATTTCTGTCTCCTTTAATGACCAGGATTTACCCTTATCTACCTATGAGGATTCTGATGCAGAGGACTCTATTCCCTCTGCCCCCCCCCCCCCCAGAGGATTTCTCTTTTGTTGAAACCCTGCATACTCTTAGGGAGCATTTTCACTGGGAAAGCCAGGATTACTCTGATTCTAAAAAGAGGCTTAGAGATTTCTTACTCCTGCCCCAACACAGGCCTTTACCTATCCCTCCTGTGCTGGACATTGTTGACGATGCCTTTTCAGAATCTAGCTTGACCCCTGACTCTTTACCTCCTGCTCCCAGAAAACCTGATAGATATTACAGGGTTCCTGATTCTCACAAGTTCCTTTATAAAAATCCTACTACGGATCCTGAGACCATTTCACAGGGACCCAAGGGCATTAAGGCTACTACTGCCAAAAATCCGACCCCCTCTGATAGAGACTCCAGGGCCCTGGATAGATGGGGTAAGAAGGTATACACCTCTGCAACCTTGGCCATCAGGGCCTTAAATTGCCAGTTTCATATGTTAAAGTATCAGCAGCATATTATTGGATTGCTTAAAGAGAAAATTATGTTGATTCCTGATTGTGCTGAAAATAAGGATTTACAGGATTTAATGCATTCTGCTGAACAGGTTGGAAAACATACTTTGCAATGTGGTTTTGATTCACTAGAGGCATCTTGCAGGGCTGCTGTCACCGGGTCTGTACTTAGAAGGCATGGTTGGCTTAAGGAGCAATCTTTGCCAGATCATGTTAAAACTAAATTGCTGGATGCTCCCTTAATTCAGGGCTGCCTGTTTGGTGACAGAGCAGAAGAAGTTCTTAAAAAGATGGAGGAAAAAGCTAAATCTATACAAACTGTTAAAGATTTCTTACAAGTGCAGCCTCCTAGATTTAGTAGGCATTGACCCTCAAAAAACTGGTCCTTTCCTGCTTCTTTCAGGCCTTCTCAGTTCAAACCCAGAACCAGTAGAACACCCAGGCTTCAATCCCAGGGTACGCACAGGATTAAGCAGTGGGGGCTCCCACTTCCAAATCAGGGAGTAGTAAGACTCCCCCCCCCCCCATGGTAAGCTGCCTCAATGACTTAATTTTAAAACTTCCAAGCACTTCTCAACTGACTACTCATTTAGGGGGAAAGATTGCTCTGCAAGCAGAAAACTGGGAACTCATTACCCAGGACAAATGGGTTTTAAATATCAAGGATACAGATTTCACTTCCACACGTTACCAACCCCAATCGGTTGGCCATATCTACCCCCAAATCAGTGGGCAGAGGCTCAAAAGCAAGTACTCTCTCTCTCTCTTTCAAGATTAAAGGCTATTCAGACTGTACCAGAAGAGGAAAGGGGACAAGGTTTCTACTCAAGACTTTTCCTGGTACCCAGAAAAGACAACTCATCCATCCTATCCTAGACCTGTCTATCCTAAACACCTTTCTGGTGATTCCAAAATTCAAGATGCTAACTCTTCACCAGTTGTTTCCCATGATAGGCAAAGATGCCTGGTTGGTAACACTGTATTTAAAGGAAGCCTACCTGCACATCCCAATCAGGGAATCTTGCAGAAAATACCTACGCTTCAAAGCAGGCTGCATGCATTATCAGTTTTCTGCACTGCCCTTTGGCTTATCTACTGCACCCAGGGTATTAACAAAGTGCCTAGCTCCAATCACTGCATTTTGCAGGCAAATAAATATTCAAATATACCCATACCTGGATGATTTTCTAATTCAGGCAGAAAGCCAGAACATACTTCTGAATCATCTGGCATTTGTACAAAAGGTGTTAACTTGTCTGTGGTACACCATAAATGAAAAGAAATCACATCTGGTACCCTATCAACAAATTATATTCCTGGGAGCAAGCTTGAACAAAACTTCCCAGATGGCTTTCCTCACGCCAGAGAAGCAAATTCATTTGACAACTTACTTCAAACTAGTGTCCACAAAAACCCTGCTATCTGCAATGCAAATACTGCAAGCCTTGAGGTTCATGGCCTCATGCATTCTACTAATTCCATATGCAAGACTGCATATGAGGAAACTACAGTGGTATCTAAAAAGCCTATGGTGTCAACATTCTCAGGATCTAGAAGCAATGATTCCCATCATACCTTGCCTATGGTTAGAATTCCTTTGGTGGGCAGAGGCCTGCCACCAAAACAAGGGACTACCATTCACTCTAGCCCCTGCCGCCCAAACCCTAACAACAGATGCATCAGACTATGCATGGGGGGGCTCACCTGGCAGGCAAGTGCATTCAGGGCAAATGGAACCCAAGTCAAATGTACCTGCATATCAATCAAAAAGAAATGTTAGCTGTACAGAATGCTCTGACAGCTTTCAAGGACCACATTCTTCCAGGACAATTAATGGTAAAAATGGACAACACCACTGTTATGTGGTACATAAACAAGCAAGAGGGTACCCATTGTTACCCCCTCTGCAGACTAGTCATGGCTCTGTGGAACACAGCCTTGAGCTACCTAGCGCATCTACAGGCTCAATTTCTACCAGGAAAACTAAATCCACTGGCAGACGAACTAAGCAGAAATCTCATGGAACAACATGAGTGGAAACTGGAACCAAAGATTTTCAACATGTTGATCAACAAATGGGGGATCACAGATATAGACCTGTTTGCCTCCCCCCAGAACTACCAATTGGACACATTCTGCCCAAGGACTCCCCACAAACAAGCTTGGAAAGTGGATGCTCTGTCCTTCAGCTGGAAACATCTATCAGTTTATGCCTTTCCTCCTCTGCCTCTCCTCCCCAAAGTACTACTAAAGATCAAACAGGACAAACCAAGGATGATACTGATTGCACCAGACTGGCCACGCCACCAGTGGTACCCCCTCTTGTGCAGTGTGTCACAGCTGGCCCCATGGCACCTACCTCAGACCCCTACCCTGCTGTCTCAGCAGGAAAGCCAGATTCTGCACCCCCAGCTTCAAACCCTGAACCTGGCAGCCTGGCTAATTACATAAGCTCTCCATTACCATCCCTCAGTAAACAAGTGTTGGATGTCATTTTGGAGGCAATGAGGCCTAGTACTAGAAAATCTTATGCTGAAAAATGGAAAGGATTATGTGCCTGGAACCAAATTCAAGGGATGGCCACAGCAGCACCCAATTTACCTCAGATTCTTCAATAGTTAACTGAGATGCTTCACAAGGGCCTTTCCTTTTCCTCCATCAAAATTCACACCTCAGCCATTTCAGATCATTACAACACAGAACCACCCCTCTTTTCTCACCCACTGCTCAAGCAGTTCCTCAGAGGGGCCAAAAACTTAAGACCACACAGGAGAGCCCCAATTCCAGCCTGGGACCTTAATTTTGTATTGGAAAAACTCACTCTTCCTCCTTTTGAGCCAGCTGCAACTGCAGAGTTAAAATTCCTTTCTTGGAAAACAGCTTTCCTTTTAGCAATCACTTCAGCAAGAAGGGTATCTGAATTACAGGCTCTTATGGCAGTGGAGCCTTTCATCATCTTTCATATGGACAGGGTGTCTCTCAGGACCAATCCCTCTTTCATGCCCAAGGTGGTATCCATTGTGGCTCTTAATCAGTCCATTCATTTGCCAACCTTCTTTTCTAATCCACAGAACAAAGGGGAATGGATACTGCACTCCTTAGATGTGCACAGACAACTTAGATTTTACTTGGACAGGACTAAACCTCAAAGGAAATCTGAATAACTGCTGGTGGCATTTGCTGCAGGGGCAGAGGGGAAGGCTATTTCAAAGCAAACCATTTCTAAATGGATAGGCCATTGCATTCATTTCTGCTATAAGCACCATGGAAAACCTATCCAACAGGGGATTAGACCCCATTCAATCAGAGCTGCATTTACCTCTACAGCCTTTCTCAGAGGTGTCCCTACCAGAGACATCCTAGAAGCTGCTACCTGGAGTTCTGTACATACTTTCACCAAGCATTACCATTTGCCAATTTTATAGGTTCATAGGTAGGTACTAGGCTATCTGCCCAAAGGCATTTATAAACCTAGCCAGAATGTGTTGGCTTTCGCCACTCCCTTAGATTAGTTCCCTGTGCCTCTGTCCAGCAGAGCCGCTGAAGTGATCCCCGTGGTAAACATTCTGTTTCCCATCCACTCGTCAAGGTTTCTTTTGAAGAGTGTTAGCAAGGAGCTCTGCCTAATGTAGATTGGGATCTTGTTCCAAAGCATGGGAAGTCTCTGGGACAGGAATCTATCCCCCCAGCACGTCCTGTTTATTGTTATGGTGAGGTTTAGATCCCTAGAGCATGTGGCTCGAGGGGATAAGGTTTTCTTTAGGTGGAGCATGTCCATCAATTTTGGGTTGGACATGGCCTTGTATGTCAGGCAGAGATCACCTCTGAGTAGGCGGTATGCAACCGAGTACAGCTGTAGTTTCTTCAATCGAGCTGTATACGGCATCTGTTTGAGGCCAGTGATCCTCTTGGTGAGGTACTTCTGTGGTCTTTCCAGCTGTTGCAGGTGTTTTGTAAGGTACATCCCAAATGGGGCATTGTACTCTATGATGGGTTTGATGAGTGATGAGTAGAGGGGCACAATGACCTCTTTTGATCTGGATGTGAACCCCATTTGTGATTAGGTGGGCCATGTAGAAGGATTTTCTAACTACTTTGGCAATGTGATTATCAAAGGTGAGATTACTATCTACTTGGGTCCCCAGATCCCTTATTACGTCTTCCGTATTTAGGGGACTACCACCTATGTGGTAGTTTGTGGGTACTTTGTTTTTTCCAAAGGGGATGACTATGCACTTTTTGGCATTTAGCTTGCAGCCGTGATTTTGACACCAGGTATCCATCTCAGTGAGACCCTTTTGGAGGATGTCTGTGTTAGCTGGAGAGTCAATTATAGCCCCTAGTTTGCAGTCATCTGTGAACATGGTCAGCCATAATCCTCCTGTGGTTGCCTGTACCTCTGAGAAGTATATGCCGAACAGGAGGGGTCCTAGGACTGAGCCCTGGGGAACACCACTTGTAACTGGTTTAGAGTCGGACCTAGTTCCCGCAACTCTCACCATGTGGGTTCTGTCCGTGATGGCAACCCATCTTGTGACGTAGGGGTTTATGTTCAGGCTGGTGAGCTTGTCTATAATACGAAAATGGGGAATGGTGTCAAAGGCCTTAGCGAGGTCTAGGTAGGCTGTGTGAACCACCTTTCCCTCATCTATAGCCTTGGTAACTGTCTCAAAGAAATCCACCAGGTTTAGGAGCCATGATCTGCCCTTAACAAAGCCGAACTGGGTAGGGTCCAGTATTTGGAGGTTCCCAATGTCTCTGTTAATGAGTTCCATGATGATGTGCTCCATAGCCTTGCAGACCAAGCTTGTCAGGCTTATAGGGCGATAGTTCCCGGGGTCTGTTGTGGCTCCACATTTGTGCTGTCTGTTGCTGTGCACCACTCTATGGGTATGTAGCCTGTGGAGAGGCTGAGTTTGAGCAGTGTGTTTAGGTGAGGGGTTAGTTCATCTTTGAGCTCGTGCAGGACGCAGCCTGGGACACTGTCCAGTCCCATTGATGCTGTGTTTCTGGCTTTGGAGAGGGCTGTTTTAACCTGAGTGTCTGTGATTTCAGGGACTCTACATTCTTCTGGTATGGTTATGGGCCCTTTTGGGGATGAGAGAGGGGGTGAAGTTTGTACAGAACCTGTCTGCCAGGATGTTGGCGATATCCAGAGCTTGCTTTGCCACTGCAGTCTTGCAGGGCCTTATAGCTGGTCCTAATGCTATCTAAATTTCTCCTCCCATCCTTAGCTTTGGGAATCTACCCAAATGTGTTGACTGCAACAGTGAAACATGAAGAGCATAGTACAGATGTTCATCGTGCATACAGCTGCAGTCATAACAGATGGGTTCTCCTGCCATCAGGCGGGTCCTCGGTCGGCCGAATTCCAAAGTCTAGGTCCGGCGTCGGTTGTCGTCGCTTCTTCCCTGACGTCAGTGCGACAGGGGTATAAAGGAACCAGGCGACGCCATTTTCTTCAGTCTTTCTTGCCGCACGGTGCCCGAAGCAGAAGCAGTTCGCAAGTGACGGTCGGCCAGCTCCTGAGATTACGAAAATTTGGAAATCAAAGTCTTCTTAAAAGCTAAGTACCCCGTTGGGGAAACTTTTCTGGCTTCAGACCGATGTCAGAAAAAGTTAATAATTGTATTTCTTGTGGGAAGCAAATACCACATAAGGATTTCCATTCCCTCTGCATACCTTGTTTAGGCCCAGACCACGACGTCTCGGTCTGTCGCTTTTGTGCTACATTCAACAAATGCACTATTAAGCGTCGGGTGGAGTTCGCCCAGCATTATTTTGGGAAAGCATTTAACTATACTATGTCATCGGATACTCCGACTCCGGTTTTGTCTAAAAATCGCAAAGACAAGGACTGACACACGAGGTCCGCGGCCTCTACCGACACCACGCCAAAGCCGACTACATGTGGTCCGGTTCTCAGCGAGGTGCCTACGCAGCCCATGACTATCGACAACCTGTCTTTGACGGTGTCTCCTGTGCCCGAGGTCGCAGGCTCCTCGGCCCACACCCCGACTACAGATACCGAAGCCACTCTTGGCGTTGAAATTCAGAATGTGGACAGGACCACCTCCAATCAGGGTGTCTTCAGACCTTCCTCTTCTTTCTCCATCAAGGCTTTCACAAAGTCTAAAGCAACCATGCACTCTAAGAGACCAGCTACACAGGGCCCATCTCCAGGCCCCATGCCTAAGAAACAGATGCTTAAAATGGCTGAGGATTTAATTACTCTTATCAGAGGTTCTCAGCCCCCTCCGGACCAAAGGCCTAGAGTGGAGGAAGATTCCCCCTCCTCTGATCAGGGCTCCATTATTTCAGAGCACTGGGATGATCAGGAACATTCTTACTCCCCTTTTGAAGACTCTGATGTGGAGGAGTCCATCCCTTCTGTATCCCCCCTGAGGATTACTCATTTGGGGAAACTTTGCATACCTTAAGGGAACACTTCCACTGGGAAGGCCAGGATTATTCAGATTCCAAGAAAAGGCTCAGGGAATTTCTCTTGCTTCCTCAGCACAGGCCTCTGGCTATACCTCCTGTCTTGGACATCCTAGATGATGTTTACTCGGAGGCCTGCCTTAACCCGGACTCTCTACCTCCAGCTCCAGTTAAGCCTGACAGGTACTACAGGGTCCCTGACTCACACCAATTTCTATACAAAAGCCATGCTGCTGACCCAGAGACCATCTCACAGGGCCCCAAGGGAGTTAAGGCCTCCATTGCTAAAAATCCATTGCCTTCCGAGAGATTCCAGATCCTTAGAAAGGTGGGGAAAAAAGGTATATACCTCGGCTACCTTATCCATGAGGGCCTTAAACTGTCACTTTCATATGCTAAAATACCAACAGTTTTTGTTATCACAATTGAAAAGTAAAATGTCACAACCTGAACAACCAGACTTGAAGGAGTTGCAGGATTTGATGCATAGTGCAGAACAAGTGGGTAAGCATACCTTACAATGTGGTTTTGATGCTCTAGAGGCCTCATGTAGAGCTGCTGTTACAGGATCAGTCTTATGTAGGCATGCCTGGCTCAAGCAACAAGCCTTGCCTGATCATGTCAAAGCTAAATTACTAGACACCCCTCTTCAAAAGGATGTACTATTTGGTGCTAATGCTGAGGAGGTATTAAGGAAAATGGAGGAAAAGACTAAATCAATGCAAACTATGAAGGAATTTCTACAGGTTCAACCGTTTTAGTAGAAATTGGCCTTCCAAAAACTGGTCCTTTCCTGCCACAGACAGACCCCAAAGAGGCAGATACAGGCACCCGAGGGGCAGAGGACAATCCCAAGGATCATATAGAGGCAGAAAATGGCAAGCTCCTACACAAAGAGGTGGTGAGGACAACTCGCAATCTTTCAGCAAGCAAACCCAATGACTTTCCCCTTTGCATGCCAACCAGGTCTCAAATGGCAGCCCCCTTAGGAGGAAAGCTGGCATTATTTTCAAAAAAATTGGCATATCGTCACAAAGGACAAATGGATCCTGGACATTATAAACAGGCTACAAATTCCATTTTCATACCCTTCCAAAAATGAGAGGCATGCAGAACCTGCCACACAATCAAAGGGCAGAGGCACAAAGGCAAATTACAGATCTCATAAACATGAAAGCTATTCAAGAGGTACCTACACACGAACAAGGTCAAGGTTTTTATTCCAGGCTATTTCTGGTGCCAAGGAAGGGAAAAGATTGGAGACCTATTTTGGATCTATCCATCCTAAACACATTTCTACTCGTACCAAAATTCAAGATGCTCACTCTACAGCAACTTCTTCCCATGCTGGGCAAGGAGTCTTGGCTGGTAACATTGGACCTCAAGGAGGCATACCTGCATGTCCCAATCAGACAAAATTGCAGAAGGTACCTCAGATTTCTTGCAGGTTCAACCCATTATCAATTCTCTGCATTGCTCTTTGGCTTATCTACTGCCCAGAGTATTCACGAAATGCCTGGCATCAGTAATTGCCTACTGCAGACTTCAAGGGATACAAATATATCCCTATTTGGACGACTGCCTGATCCAAGCGGACAGCAAGCACATTCTTCTGAAACATCTGGCTTATGTAATAATGTTATTGAACTCTCTGGGATACACAGTCAACAAAAAGAAATCAAGGCTAATACCCTCTCGAAGATAATTTTCCTGGGTGCCAATTTGGACACAAACACCCAGATGGCCTACCTCATGCCAGAGAAGCAGGGGCAACTAATTCAATACTTCAGAACACTAGCAAATTGCACCAGGCTGACTGCAAGGAAAATCCTGCAGGCTCTGGGATTCATGGCATCTTGCATCTTACTAATCCCATGTGCAAAGCTGCATATGAGGAAACTACAATGGTACCTGAAAACATATGGTCTCAACACAGCCACAGTTTGGAAACAATAATACCACTAATTCCATGTCTGCAAAAGGAATTTCTGTGGTGGGCTCAAGCATGTCAAACAAACACAGGTCTTCCATTCAGCAAGCCTCAAGCAAATCAAGTCATCACAACAGACGCCTCGGACTACGCCTGGGGGGCGCACATGACAGATCGGTGCATTCAGGGCAAATGGTCCCCAAAAGAAAAGCACCTTCACATCAATCAAAAAGAAATGCTAGCAGTAATAAATGCTATTATAGCTTTCAAGGACCTTCTACAACCAGGTCAACTATTGATAAGAATGGACAACACCACAGTTATGTGGTACATAAACAAGCAGGGAGGAATACATTCTTACCCCCTATGCAGACTGGCCATGTCACTTTGGAACATGGCCATGGACTTACAAATGGAACTACAAGCACAGTACTTGCCAGGCAAGGAAAACACACTGGCAGACAACCTAAGCAGGAATATGACAGATCCGCATGAATGGAAGTTGCATCCAAAAGTTTTTACAGAAATAATCCAAGAATGGGGAAGGCCAGACATAGATCTCTTTGCCTCCCACAAAAATCATCAATTAACAAAATTCTGCTCAAGGATCTTCTATCCAAAGGCCTGGAGAGTGGATGCTCTCTCTTTCAGTTGGACATCAATGACAGTGTATGCCTTCCCACCTCTTCCTCTGCTGCCCAAAGTTCTATTGAAGACCAGAGCAGACAGACCAAAGATGATCCTCATTGCTCCGGACTGGCCAAGGCAACACTGGTACCCACTCCTGAGGAGCCTGACACATTCCCCACCATGGACCCTGCCTCTAATGCCTCTTCTTCTGACTGACTCAGCACAGCTTCAAAACTCTTCACAGTCAGCTAAAAACACTCAATCTAGCCGCATGGAAGATTCCTTAGCATCACAGCAGGCCCTACTCTCCAAGGAGGTGCAGGATGTCATTTTGGAGGCCAGAAGGCCATCAATAGAAAAGCTTACTCCACAAAATGGAAACGTTTTTGTGTCTGGAATGAGAAAAAGGGCCAGGACCCTGGAAAACTGTGGACTTTCTTTCTCCTCCATCAAAATCCATGCCTCAGCCATTTCTGCAGAATACAACACTGATCCACCTTTATTCTCTCACCCTCTCTTAAGACAGTTCCTCAGAGGGGCTAAGAATTTAAGACCTCCAAGGAAACAACCAATACCTGCTTGGGATCTTAATTTAATTCTGGAAAAACTGACCTTGCCTCCCTTTGAGCCAGCTGCCTCATCAGATTTGCAATATTTGTCCTGGAAAACAGCTTTCCTTCTGGCTATCACCTCAGCTCATAGAGTTTCAGAATTACAGGCTCTCATGGCTGTCCAGCCTTTTATCATCTTCCATCAGGACAGAGTTTCCTTACGAACCAACCCGTCCTTTATGCCTAAAGTGGTATCCAGGGTAGCTTTAAATCAGGCCATACATTTACCTACTTTTATCCTAATCCTCAAAACAAAGGAAGAGATTACTACATTCCTTGGACATCCACAGACAACTGCGTTATTATTTGGACAGAACAAAGCCTTTCAGAAAATCAGAACAGCTCTTTGTGGCCTATGCAGTAGGAGCTCAAGGAAAGCCAATTTCCAAACAGACAATCTCAAAATGGATAGCCCACTGCATACGCTTTTGCTATTCCTTTCATGGCAAAACTGTACCTACAGGCATTAGAACTCATTCCACCAGGGCCACAGCCACCTCTGCAGCCTTCCTCAGAGGAGTTCCTACCAAGGATATTTTGGAAGCAGCCACTTGGAGTTCTGTGCATACCTTCTCCAAGCACTACAACCTACCATTATACTCCAAATCTAGAGCAGGCTTTGCCACTGCAGTCTTGCAGGGTATTTTGGCTCCTCCTAGTTCCACCTAGTGCCTACCATCCCTTTCTTAGCTTTGGGATTCTACCCATCTGTTATGACTGCAGCTGTATGCACGATGAACATAGTACAGTTTTGTACCTACCATAAATGTAGATGTTCGAGTGCTAATACAGCTGCATTCCAGGTTTCCCTCCCTCCTTCCCCTCTTGGGACAGGCCTATAGACTAGCACATCCTCATACAACCTGATTGGGGTATTCATTTATGATGTATTTGCTTGCAACTACTGTATTTTGATTATATTGCACTGCATTATTACACAAATTTATGTATTGCCTTCCTTCTGGGGGCACCTGACATCTGGGTCAAGAAAAACTGAATAAAATGGCGTTGGCTGGTTCCTTTATACCCCTGTCACACTGACATCAGGGAAGAAGTGACGACAACCGACGCCGGACCTAGACTTTGGAATTCAGCCGACCGAGGACCCGCCTGACGGCAGGAGAACCCATCTGTTATGACTGCAGCTGTATTAGTACTCGAACATCTACATTTATGGTAGGTACAAAACTGTACTTTGTGTACACTTACCATAAATGTAGATGTTTGAGTGTATTCACTGTTGCAGTCCTGGTTACCCTTCCTCCAGCCCCCTGGCTTCTTTTGGCTATACCTCTATTCTCCTCTGTTATACTTAAAAGCTTTTTGGTGTATTTGCTTTTTTGTTGGAGGTATTACCTTATATATATATATATATATATATATATATATATATATATATATATATATATATATATTTAATTGCTTCCCATTAAGGGGGGCACTTGACATCTGGGGCAAGAAAAACTGATATAATGGCGTCGGCTGCATGCTTTATACCCCTGACTACCTGACGTCATGGAAGATGAGACAGCAACCGACGCAGGACCCAAGACTTTGATAATCAGGCCGACTGAGGACTACTGCAAGCAGATAACCCAAATATGATGACTGCAACAGTGAACACACTCGAACATCTACATTTATGGTAAGTGTACACAACTGTACTTTCCTGGTGCTGTCCCAGATTAGAGCAGATGTCCAGACCCATCCTTCTTTCCCCTATTTTAACCTAATTTTCCTCCAAGTCTGATATTCTACTGCAGTATTTGAAGTCACCCATCCCACCAAGAGCATTGCTGAGGCAGAATGCACATCTGTCCTTTAGAACACAGAACAGACTGTGTCTCTACAAGTTAACTGTAGTCCATATATTTCGTTCTACTCTCACTCCTTTGCCCACAAAGTAGGATTCCACGGAACTTCACCCTTAAAGACTGATAAGTTGGCCACTGTAACAATTTAAAATCTGGTCTGATTTTTTTTTTTTTTATGGATCATACATTTCTGCAGTGTATCCACCACATTTGCCTTCTCCAGTTGCTTGTGAGTCCTTAAGTCGCAGCCATCTCATATGCTGTGATACCCTTACTTACCTTTGACCCACCTCACAATGACAATGCTAAATGAAATCTCTCTACCTTTTGCCTCTCACTATCTATTTAGTTTTCTGACAGACATTATTGTGTGACTATATTGTAAATATTGTTGTTGCATGTTGTACAAAAAGATTCATCATAACCATTAACTCTGTGATAATTGTAAGAAACAATTGTTGCATGTTTTAGAAACACTTTCCTCTGTTACAATATTAAAGAGTCAAATGACTGTTTAGGGGACCTGGATGTTATTATTAGTTACTTGGATTTCTTGTTTCATATATATATCATGGATGCTAACCTGTGAATGGGAATACCGTTTACTACATACCCATACCTGGCCTGCTGTACATTCATTCATGACATCACTGTATATCAGTACCAGAAGAAAGGCTGAAAATATCCATATAGCCTGACTTTCTTTCTTTCCTGTTGATATATAACTAAATAGAAACAGTAGCATTTCTACTAAAAATCTGCCTTTTATGTGTAACAGTACTGTGCATGCAAGCTGTATACACCCACTATATGGTCAGCAGAGTAGTGTGTGATTGTCGTCTATCTTAAGAACATTGTTTTCTGTAACTATCTAGCCCTTTATCTATGACATCATAATCTGTTGCTGCAGTAAAGAAAACAGTAAGTCTTTGCTAACCACATACCAACCCAGTTAATAACTATCTAATTAAATGTGAAAAAAATCAGACATGTCATTGCTGCATATACAGGCTTAAGCTCTGTTTAAAAGGTGTGTACAAACACATGTATTGCTTATCTTGTGTGTTTTGCAGTTCATATGTTTGGTATTTCTGGTCCCTCTGCTTCTGCATGTCTTTTAGTGAGGTAGTGGGGCTATAGTTGTGTTTTGCACTTGACTGATTGAATTATCTCCTGTATGAGTAAAACGCACAAGATAGGCAAGACCATACCTCTCAACGTCTTAGTGCAAGAAATCTGCACAAAGTCAAAAACAATTGGGGAGTGGGGTCAAAGGCCTAAAGTCATTGACAAATTGTATATAGTGATCTTATAAATTTAGAAAGTTGGTAGAATAACAGGTTTTGTATTAGTCTGAATCTAAAATGTCTGTCTTTGTGATTCAGTTCTCAGTGATTTGCCAAAAAATCACACATTTCACTAGTAACATATTACAAATATGTAGCTGGGCAGTCTGTGAAATTCAGGATATCTAAGAGGTATGGACAAGAGAGTGGTCATGACAGAAAATGGGGGAAACTCAGAGGTGAAAATTAAGACAGAAGAGAAAGTAGTTGATCAGGTTAATAGCTTCAACTATCTGGGAGGGATGAGAAGGGAAGTCAAAGCTAGAATCAGAGGTGCTGCGACCAGGTGGCACAAAGTATCAGGACTAGTTTATGACAGAAGAATGACAATGAAGCTGAAAATTAAGGGATACACAACAGTGATGTGACCAGTACTACTGTGTGGTACAGAAACCTGGATGGTGAAGGCAGAATAGCTTGAGGTGATGGAGATGAAGTATTTGAGATGGGGATAGTGGGATGTATACCATAAGATAGATGAAGAAATGACATCAGAGTCAGTGGCAATTTATAAAAGGGGTGATTTGGGCAGCTGTCCATGGCCCTCAACTCTGGTGGGGGTTGGGGTGGAGGGGCATGGCTTAGCGGTTATTTTACATTTTTATTTTTAAGTGCCAAGTGCTGTTTTCTTCTTTCTTTAAACCTGAATTCATGCATGTACAACACCAGAAGGGAAGGTGCATGTGTATATATTCCAAGTTATTTTTTTAGGCAAGTGTTATTCCATTCCAAGTTGCTTTCTTTCTTTAAACCCGAACTTCAAGAAGACATTGCTAGAAGGCAAGGTGCATGCATACATGCATATTGTTTGTTGTTAGCGTACTGACATTTTAAATTATTTCATTCCATCTGCGAAATTTAGAGGGACTTTGAAATTTGACATATGTGTGTCTGTGTGTCTTTGTGCTTGTGTATCTGTTATGTGCACTCAGACCTGGATTTGCAATCTGCTAAGAGATAACCAGTTATTAGAGTTTTATAGTCTTTAGCCAATAAATTAAATTATCCAGAAAATGAGTTGATTTTGCCTCATATTTATCTGGTTATGTTAGTCATATTTTTACACCTTCAGCCCACTTTAGGGCAACCCAGGAGCACTGTCTGGTTAATTGACTTACTCAGAGTTATGCAGTGGGTAAATGGAGGTAGAAAGACTCAAACCCTGACACCCTTAGTTACATGAAGCATGCTCATTAAAAGCTTTGAGTCTTTGTCCTCTGCACTGTGTCAGAACTTTATAAATTACCTAATTTTCTGGTAAATCACTAAGGATTACAATGTTGCTGTGAGCTGTGCTTCTAAATAGTCTGTAGTGATCAGTGTTTTACCACAGTAAACAAACTAAATAAAATAAATTCTGTTGTGCCAGTCACTGGAGTTCTTGTTATGAAAAATGCTTGCTGATGCAAAACTTGTTGTTCTGTTAACTTTTTAAGTGAATTAGAGTCGTCTGCCTGTTATCTATGTTATGATTTTCTGAAACATATCTGATTATCATATTTATGGTCTATCATGTTCATTTCTTTTTTTCTGTTGAAGTCATTGAGGATTGCTGTCAATGAATAATGGTGGACATTAGAGTTTCATAGCTCTTATTGTTCATAAAATGCATGTCCATGCAACAAATGTTGTTCTGTTAACTTTTTAAGTGAATTAGTTTTACCTGGTACTTAAGACTAATAGGTGTTAACAAACTGTTTCCTGTAGTTAAAAGTATATTGTTTGAATCCTTCCACCTCAATTTCCATAATGTGTGACTTTGAGAAAGTTATTTAACCAGGCATAGCTCCTCCTGGGTTACCTCTGAAAAGGGGCTTTTCGCCTACTGGGTTTACCAGGTGAGTAAATAGGTAAAATAAAATATTTAAAATTTGTCCCCTTTTGGCCCTTTTCCTACATCTATTCTTGACTTTGTCTAAAATTCTTGAAGAAAGAAGTTGAGAGATATTGTGGTCTGCTCCATGAATAAAGAATTTGAGAGATATGTTTGTCTGCCCATTGTAAAATGTGTGTTTTTATGGCAAATTGTTGTGGTTTGCATATAAATTTCAGACTTTGTATTCTTCAGATAATGCTTGCTATTGCAAAGTTTGTTATTCTAGCAACATTTTTACTATATAAGAAGATATTTAAAATCTGTTCCTGATTTGGGTCTTTGACTCTGATTTTTAATCTAAGATGTTGAGAGGGCAGAGGGGCATTGCAATGAGTTGCACATTATGGTTCAGAATGTAGTCAGGCTAGTATTTATGAATTTATTCATTCACTTGATCTCAGAATGATGTCTGAGGTGTACAGTCATACTAGAAAGTATAATTGATGGCGGTGTGTGTGTGTGGGGGTGTGTGTGTGTGTGTGTGTGTGTGTGTGTGTGTGTGTGTGTGTGTGTGTGTGTGTGTGTGTGTGTGTGTGTGTGGGGGTGTGTCTGTGTGTGTAATTACTTCATTCCTGCATCCCAGAGTAGCTATGTAAAGGAAAGAATTGACTATAATAAACAAGAGCATCATCATATGATCCACATTATTTAGGTATGATTCTTGGCTTCCTTCTTTTGTTGACTGTTGACAGTGTATTTATTATTTGGTTAGGAATAAACTGGACAGTACAGAGTCTGTGAGTTTAATGTAAATACATTTTTAATTTAGCTTGTTTTTTTACAAATGTGATGTGAAATGCACTGAGTTGGACTACTTATTGCAAATGAGTAATGCAGTAAACTGCTAACTGCAGTGCAAGGTTTATTCCCTTAACCTTCATTTTCCTACTGTGTAACTCTGACCAAGTCACTTCATCAGGCAGTGCCGCTAGGCTGTCCCTGAAAGGGGAGACTTGGGTCCAGTGGGCTGTCACAGGCTGTTAGCAAATGGATTTCACCTTCAGCCCACTTTAGGGCAAACCAGGAGCACTGTCTGGTTAATTGGCTTAGTCAGAGGTATCTTCTTCTTCTTCTTCTGGCTTTTTCTGGTTATGGGTCGCCACAGCGGATCACCTGTCCGCTCATGATTGGCAGTGGAGTTTTACGGTGTTGAGTTGCCAGCCTGGTGTCCAACCTTCCACGGAAGACACACCCACATGCATGTGCACACACACACACACACACACACACACACACACACACACACACACACACACACACACACACACACACACTCATGCCTAAGGCCAGTTTAAAGTGTCCAGTCCACCTAAAGCATGTCTTTGGGATGTGGGAGGAAACCGGAGCACCTGGAGGAAACCCAAGTGACCACAGGGAGGACATACCGACTCTGCACATAGTTATGCAGTGGGTAAATGGAGGTGGAAACACTCAAACCTGCACATTCCTGAATTCCTGCAGCTGCACATAACTATTTAGTGTTTTATCATACACTATTTGACTGTAAATCTCAGCACTTCTCTTGTAGTTTAATGGGTTGGCAGATACATTTTCACTAAAGGTGAGTTTCAGTTGAACAGAAGTTTACTCTTTGTCAGGCTGTTTTCATTGTGAGAAGTGTTTTGTAGTGTAGGTTTACAGCACCTTCTTTACAGCCTTTAGCAACTGTGATGACAAAAAAGCTGCTGTCTGAGGAACTTATTTGCAGTGGAATGTTAATAGGTGAGGGAACAATTTTTCATTCTCTTGCTGTTTGCCCATTCTGTATGTTAGTGTGAACATAAGTAAGCCAATGTAGGATGTTAGCCCTCCAGCAAAATGTACTTAATTTGTTTTATGTGGACATCAGCATTTATGATACATTCCTGCTACTTTGTCAGAGTTTTGGTAATTGTAATTTTGTGAGATGTTTTCGTAGATCCTAATGCTCTGTCTCACCAAGATTAAGATCAACCACTGTTTTTTTAGGAAAAATGCTCACTCTAAATATTATCCCAGTATTTTTGCCATAAGAACAGGACTGTTTCTATACCTTTAGTGACTGACACCATCACTATATAAACCTTAGGCTCGCTTGTTAATATAGAGAATGCTAGTTCATTGTTTTCCATTTGGAGGGAAACTAAATCCTTTTATTAAAGCCAAAGGTATTGACAAACATTATGTACATTCTGAAATAAAAAAGCAACAAGAAAAGAAAAAAATGGGTAGATTAATGTTATGAAATATAGGTAGTGTAACTATTTGCCTTCTGTTTGATGACCCACCAGCTTAACAGTTTTGAGTGACTATCATTCCGTGCAGACAGTTGCTCAAAAACAGTTTCTGAACAAAGAAAAACAGTTTCAATGAAAAAAGCCTGAAACAGTTTTTGTTCAAAACTGTTCAGTGGAATATAAAAAAAAAAATGATTTACGTACCGTTGGGTGGGGGCCCAACACCCCCTTCTTGTTTTGAACATCTGAACATAGTAGCAGGAACCCTGTTATGGAATTGTATAATTCCCCATTACTGTTAAGTAATGCAGCATTTTACCTTCTCGGACACTTTGGAGACATTCAGACTAATGAGATACCATTAGAACTAAATGCCTGTTTTAATTATTTTATCTCTTAAGCACAGTACTACATCCTTTACAACATGACAGAAAAATGCAGCTTAAAAGATGGGGGTGAAATAAAATCTCAGTTTTGCATCTGTACCTATTACAGTACAACTGCTGTGACAAAATGAGACTAGGATATTAGTTCCCACTGGAAAGACAACAGAATCTGCATGCTCTGACAGATATTATTAGCTCATGATGAAGTTAACTGGCTTGCATATGTTGGTCCACATAACTTTATTTTCTGCATAATTTTGGCAAGGAACAACTGCCTTGTGGCATGGCTCGTTTTCTGAGTTTACAACTGTATCTCTGAATGCTATTGTTTCTGTCTCTTATGTCACTACATTAAAGATATGCAAAGAACAATGTATGTATTTAAGTAATGAAGGACCTTTCTGCTTAGAAGGACACATGGTTCTATTTCTTGCTAAAAAAGCTTTGATAAAAATTTAGGGCTTATGTAATAACGTCTGCTAGCTTGCAGATTCTGTACACATTTCCACTTTCTATTGCAGAAGTTTGTTTGAAGTCACAAAGAGGGCATGTTTGCCTGAGAAGAATTACTCCAGCTCTTGCCCTTTGATTGCTTATTCTGTTTTTTTTTTGTCTCATTTTTCCTTCTTACCATCAGTTTCTAACAGTCACACATATCCATAATTGCAGATGTTCCTCATTTTAGCATGTATGTTTCTTGATTTACAGACTAAATTATTTCTAGTTTTTTTTTTTTTTTTTTTTTTTACTGAAACTGTCTGGTATTTCCCCCTCGATAATATTCTGGCTGCAGACTTTCTTCCACTACATATACCTCTCAGCTGTCCATATTATGGCAGGGATGCCCATAATGTGTTCTCAGATATTTGCTCCGTATTGCCTAATGTTTGATATTGTTTTGGGTAGTTCTAAGTTAATTGCACCAGCATTTAAAAAGGGTCGCTAATCTGGGGTCTTTTTCCTAATCATTTTTTGCTTTGTCCATAACTCTGGAGGTAAAACAATATCATTGTACATTTATAGAGCAAGGACAGTACCCAAAGAGTAAGTATGCTATAAGTATGTTAGACCCCTCCTCTAAAGTAGCTGTGCTACACAGCCAGCATCCACAACAGATTCCTACTCTGTGAAGTCCAATAACCTCTCTCATGACTTCAGTTGCATTTAGATACTCAGTGCATTCCTGATCCCAGGCTAATATTGTGCAGTTTGTAGTCATACTGTTTTCTGGTTTCCCACATATATTTATTTGAATACTATTTATTTCTTGCTTTGTCTCCATGCACATGCACACCTGTGCACAATGCAGCCTCGTTGCTGTAATGTTGAATGCCAAAAGGTCTACAAAGTATAGTCTCCTATCTCACCAAGAGTGGTTGGGATTTGTTATAATCGTGCAAACGTGCCATACTGTTGAAACAGGCACCCAGTGGTGATCCAAAACTAAACATGTTTACTTTAGAGTTTTTTCTTCCCTGTCTTATTCTCAAATTAATTTCTCCAATTGCGTTTATTGTATCAAGGTGACTAAAAGAATGAGATGGGGACCATTTGCATGTGTTCTGCTTCATCAGCATACATTTTCAGACTGTGCTACTGTACAGAAAATCAGACTGTGATACATTTTATTTAACGCAGTATGTAAGGCAATGACACAAGTTTGTTTAAAGCTATTTGCCATGTTGATTGTCACAGCTCGACCATGGCTGAGGCAAGATTTATCTCCAAACAACTTTGCTGGTAGCTGACAATCCTTCTTCATTCATGGCTGAGTTTTTATTGTTAGTACTGTATATCAAAGTTATTTAAAAAAAAAAACTTTTTATAATGTTTAAATAACTCCATTGTCTAATAGATCTTTTTCCATTTTTTGACTGCCTGTCTATATGGGATGAAGCAGAGGAACTTGTGCCTTGTGTTGTGCATCCAGCCATCCTTGTACATACTCTTCATGTAAACTGGGTACATTTATTGTCACTGTCTGTTCCCTAAATGTAGAGTTGCTGCTGTGATTTATAATGTTATTTATGGTATACCTTCTGGGCCACTATGCTACATTTGTCCTGCATTGCAGTTGCTTCTATTTATTTTTGTCATTTATTTTTAATAAATGTGCCACTTGTGTTGTCATGTTGGCTAGTGTAAAAGTGTCTACATTCTATGTTAACTGGATCTCTTTTTCCTTGAGGATTGCAGTTTTCCAACATTAGAAAGATACTGCTTAGCTATACAAATGTCTCATTTTAAGCCTTGTTTTAGAATCAGTTTATAAGATCTTAAGGTGTTTCACTCTTCACTATGAGGTAGTGGAAGGTTGGGTGCCGGGCTGACAACTCGACACTGTAAAACTCCACTGCCAATCATGAGCGGACAGGTGATCTGCCGAAAGAAGTAGACTCTTCCCTACTAGATATACTTTTTTGTTACAGCTTCATTGTGATCTTTGCACATTTCAGTGTCTTGAGTTTGGAGGTTGACAAAATGGTTAATGTGTTTGACAGGCAAGAAGTACAGGGTTTGATTCTCACTAAGAAAAATTGGCTAGGCTTAAAATTAGCTTATGCCACAAAAAACACTGTGTTTCATGATGCAGGTAAATTTCAGTATTCATTTTTGTTTGACTTTCATTCGCTGTTTTATTTACAAAGCCAAACATTTTTATCAAAAAATATTAAATACTTTTCAGTCTTTACAGCTAAGTGTTTTGGTGGCTTTCTCTGTAATCTGCCATGTTTGTATTATATGGAAGAGTCTGTGGTCTGCAGTTCTGTAGCTGATGTACAAGGAATTATTAATGTCCCCTTGAGGGAATGTGAGGATGCTGTAAGTTTAGTAAACTTTTTTGGGTCATTTACTGCTTCATCTGGAAGTACCTTTGTAGCCACTTCTCTAATATCTTTCTGGGCATTTTGTCAATATGACTCTTGGATGAAGGCTTGTTGAATACAATGCCTTTACATAGGTTCATAGGTTCATAGGTTGGTACTAGTCCGTCGGCCCTAGGACCTATACAAGCCTAGCCATAAGAATTCCCTGGCTATTTCTTCCTACACTATTTACTTCCCTGGACCCCTGTCTAGCAGGGCGACTGACATGATCTCTGGGGTGCCTTTCTCCCATTCCAATCGTCAAGGTTCCTTTTGAAGAGGGCCAAGGAGGCACTCTGCTTGACATGTATGGGCAGTCTATTCCAGAGTCTGGGGAGTCTCTGGGTCAGGAACCTATCCCTCCAGCATGTTTTGTTTATTGTGATGACAAGGTTTAGATCCCTGGTGCGTGTTCCTCTGAGGGATTGGGATTTCTTTAAGTGTAGCATGTCCAACAGCTCTGGGTTTGACATGGCCTTGTATGTTAAGCAGAGATCGCCTCTGAGTAGACGATATGCGACAGAGTATAGCTAGAGTTTTTTAAGGCGGTCAGCATAGGGCATCTGCTTTAGGCCTGTGATTCTTTTAGTGAGGTATTACACATCACAGTCATTTTATTGTCCTAGATTCACTGGTTAGTACTAGGCTAACTTTTCTTGCATACCATTTTAAGCCTAGGGAATTATCCCATTTGGTGCTTAAAATTAACCTGCCCTGTTGGAGTTTAGATTCACCTAATCCTTTACAAGCTCTATATTTATATATTATTTTTGAGCTAATTACTAGATCAAAAAATATATAGCTGGAGGGGTCCTATGCACTGGGGGAAAGTTTTTAAGAACTGTTTTTGTCCAGTAGTAGTACAGGGGTAGCCCAGAGGTAAATTTCCTACTTCTAATCCATTGATCCCAGTTATGCTTGAATGTGATCAGATTATGAGCTTTGTTTTGTGTGGATAGGAAATCTGCTCCAGAGCAGTGGTATATCCCCTGTGAGATATATCTGTCCCTCCAGACCATTCTGCTAATGTTACAGAAGAGGTTTATGTTCATAGTTTCAATAATGGTCACTAGGCTAGTGCCCCAGTAGGCCTTTTTAAGCCTTGTCATATGTCCTAAATGTATCTGGCAAGCTTTGATACCCTAGAAGTATTTTAAGGGGTATATGTAGACTTTGGCTTGGGTGGTCAAACATTTGCATACTGTCTGTGTCTAATAGAGACATAGGTGCTAGACCAGGGCTAAATTTCTGATTCACCATCCAGATATAGATGCTAGAGCAGGGTAAAATTCTGATTTCCTATCCACTGGTCAAAGTTACACTTGAATTGGATTAGGGAAGAACTGAACTTCAGATATATAGGATGCATGTTTCAGAGAAGAGGTAGTCCCTGAGGTTTACTATCAAAATGTCAATGTTTAAAACAAAAAATGGCTTTTGCACTGAAAGACAAAGTCGAAATCATGCATATAAAGTAGTTGAAAATGTCATATCTGATGAAAGAATTCAGCAGATTTGTCATTTTTGCTGAATATAGAATGTTATATACTTATACCTGCTAAAGTAAATGTAACTGATAAGATGGAGTACACGTTTTTGCAGGGGGGGCAAGCCCCCTGTCCCTGACATGGATGGCTGTGCCCACACCCCCTGCAAACTATATATATTCCAACTCCAGGATTGCACTACAGCGAGGAAAAGGATACATTTCCTGATTCTCTATTTGTATCATAAATCACATATAAGCGAATGCACAGTGGCATTGGCTTGCCCCCATACAAAATGTTCATAGCACATAATCGGAAGTGTAGGTATTTTTGGTAAAGTCGATATTCCTTAGTTGCTAACTTTCCTTAAATACCACGTTCGGTTATTTGCGCAATCGGTTATTGGATTTTTATGACATTTCAGGTCGTAAATATGAATACTCGCACTAGTCAGTTGTGAGATTTCGATAATAAACCATCACACACAGCCATGTTAGACATTCCACATCTCATGTTCATGCTAGAGGTCAAATATTGAACTTCCTATGGTTCTGAAAATGTCTTGATATCCTTAGTAACATGTTGTGGACCATTATCAGACACAGCTATGTTAGGCACTCCATGTCTCATAAACATAGTTTTAAATACAGCAATTAGCACTGACACTTTTGTCTTCTAATTTCACAATCTCTGGAAACTTTGAAAAGTTAAGTCATCACATATTAGCAGCACGCAGTCTCTGAAATGAAACAAATTTAACATTGTTTAGTCTGTGTTCTTCCTGGTATTGTCTAAGAAATTATCTTCTTACTTTACCTGAATGTATGATATGCACTGCACACAGAACAGTGCCTTTCTTCTTTTCGCTTTACATTGGCATGGTTAGAACATGCAACATATAACGTGATCATTATTTAAATTTCACATTTCCCAAGTGTGGCTCACATATTCTTTTCAGCATTTTTTTCTTATCTGATTTGGCGGTATTACTTTATATTCATCAGACATTGTATACAGCTTGTTTTTATCTTTAAATGAAAACTATAGATATAATTTCAGCAGACTTTTGCTATGAGTAGCCCTTCATTCTTACATCTCAAAGCCATTAAATTCTAAATCACTCTGAGTACTCTGATTACAAAATGCCGAAAATACTAAGACCACTATACTAAAGCCACTTCCTGATCGTGTGTGTGTGTGTGTGTGTGTGTGTGTGTGTGTGTGTGTGTGTGTGTGTGTGTGTGTGTGTGTGTGTGTGTGTGTGTGCATGCGTGCTTGTGTGTGTGTGTGTGTGTGTGTGTGTGTGTGTGTGTGTGTGTGTGTGTATGTTTGCTTTCTTGCAGATTACAGAAGTTATTATCCTGTGTAAACTCTTCCCTTCCTGCCTGCAGAGGATGACAGTGTTTTGGAGAAAATTACAGATCAGCAAGTGGAGGGCAACCTCTATTGGACTCAGTTGTCATTGTTATTAAAGTAAGAATGTTCCCACTTTTCATACATACATATTCCATATTGGATCAGAACTGAACCGCTCCTGTTTACTATGGCTGCACTTCAGATGAAGCCTTCTGTCTTGCTTTATCTTCCATTTCCTTTCAGGCCTTGTTCAGTGTTCTGTCCTAGCTTATAGAATCTCTAGTCTTCTTGACTCAGAGTTCAGAAGTGTTTTCTGACTGTGCACACCTGCTTAACAGGGTGCTTGTCCCTACCCTGCTAAATGCAATTCATGAGTATTGGGTGGTTCTGGTTCTGTGGATAGCTGTACAGCCCTAGCCTTTCCTACAGGTCCTCTAAACATTCCATTGCATTTTCCCGGGCTCTTGATTCCCTTACTCAAACAAATTCTGCTGCACAGCGAGACCCTTTTAGCAGTGCCAGTGGCTCATGGGATAACGCACTTTGTTTGATGCTGTGAGGATCATAAAGCATTGGTTCTATTACCACAACTGGTAACTGGGTTAATTTTCTAACAGTGACACTGCCACAGAGCATAAAGGATGTGTGACATTCCTATGGATGTTAGACTGAGTTCCCATCTGTTTGAGTTGGTGCTGGCTCAGGTGGATGTAAAAGACCCTACTGCACTTATTGAAAAGAGCAAGGGGAGCTTCCCTAGATGTCCTGCCCAAATTCCCCCTAGTGAGTAAAAATACTAAGTTATGTCATTCATTGTCATTGTCTTCAGTTCCCATTTTCCCATTTTTACATGGGCTGGGGAGGCACATCAACATTAGTCAGAATAACCAAATCACCTAGAGCCAATGTTTACACCGCTAAGTGGCTATGTCTTTCCTGAAAATAGGCTATGCCTTTTCAGACAAGCCTGCACAGCAAAAGTAAATATAAAAGTAAATTATTATCTCCTTGTGTGCTTTGACTTATTCAGATAAGCCAGCTAAAGTAGTTGTATTTGCATCTGTACTTATATAATTATGTCTTCTTACCAGCTGCAGCTGTTTGTTTTATGTCATCACATGTAGATTTGTTCCAGTTAACCAGAATAAAGCTATGCAACCAGAAGCTGATGCCTGTAAGAGAATGGATGCTTTCCCTCTGCTACCTTGTATATTCACTCTGCATTTGAAGCACACCCACTCAACTCCCCAAACTGCGAGAATTATCCATGTCATTTACTGACGGCGGATGCTAGTTACAGTGATTGTTCTGCCAACTGCTCACAGTTTCAGCAATCAGCCGCACCTGTGTCTTTGATAATCCATTTTTAGAAGAGGACACAATAAGATGTATATTTGCAGACTTGAAGTGATCAGTGATTGTGTTCACAGATCAACTCTTGGTCTACGGTTCTATAGTGTCCTCATCAGGTTTTCATCAGGGGGTCCTGCACAAAGGCTCATTGTATTCAGAGTACTTCAAGACACTGGGAATGAACATCTTCTGTTTGGTGAAGCATTGCTTGTGTCACAGTTTTGCTTTTCAAATCCTTGTTGTAATACATTAAAATATATGCAGAAATAAATTAATTATTCTGTAGTTGACAGTCTAGTGTTTCTTGGATTTAAAACCACAGTTATTAAATTAAGTAAACAGATTTAAAAAAAGGTTAACTGCCTTTGTACTAACAAAAACGTACAGGAAGAGCATTGCAGGACTTTATTAAGGAACATACAACTGTTTTATAAAACTAATAGGCTAGTTGTTACCTGCATAACGGATTACTAGGGTTGTTTGTGTGTTTTCATACTGCTGTAAGCTCAGTGTATAACGTTAAACAGATGCTGTTAAAGGATATGCTGTTTGTCTCTGAGATTCCCAATTTCAGGTGTTAATTTTATTGCTATTGTGGCACACGTAATATTATGATACACAGCTGTGACATATTTAGTAGCACGAAAACAACACTGAATGATTTATTATGTGCATGCTGAATGTGCAAATTAATTATTTGGCAGTCTGGCGATTTTTTAACGGTACTGTTGTTGAGTGGCATATCCATTGTTAAGATAAGCTCCTTGAGTGCCACTCGTAGTGAATGTAAATCTGAGGAAGTTCAGCATTTGAAGTAACAAGTATTGACTTAAAATATTTATAGCTGCAGTGGTGGTGGATGTGGTGAGCGAGGAGGACACAACTTTACACATATGTGTGCAGGAAGTTCAGTCTTCTACAAAAACACTTCTTTTATTAGACTCAGTTATTGTGGGTCACCAGTCATTTACTTCTGATTTTTGCTCTTCATGATAACATTGTTATAAGTAGTTATGTACCCAAATGATTTACCAAACTTCAAAGTCACTGTTTCCTCTTAAAATGTGTATTTCACTTTAACTGCACTAGGTACAAAAACAGCTCAAAAAAAAAAAAAGAAAAGAAAGAAAAAAATAGGTTAGTTCTTACTTACATGCTGAACTTCATAACATTCTAGCATTCTAACCCACTTTTCCACCGTTGCAGACTTTGCAACATTTTCCGTGGACACTAACGTGTACTAGTTAATATGAGTGAAACAAAATTAACAACTTCAGCAGGACCTCAGTCCACTCCAGCAGAGATAATAGCATTAGACACTAATGTAGCTGTAATGCAGTGGCTTTGGAACAATATTATAAGAAATGATAACATTGCAGTTCATAGTTTATTGAAACAAAACTCTGATGGCAATAGGTGCGTATGGCAAAGTGATGGCATTGGAAGTTACTTATTAATTCTGGTGTTTTTTGTAGTGCCCCACTGATTATGTTAGAGCACAGTGCACTATTGTGCTAAAATTATGAGACAGGCCTGTACTTGCATGCTAGAGCAGGTATTTGTATATCTCTGTCAGAGTTTGCGGTGCATCGACATTAGTTAGTCACAGTGGAATGGACCCAGTGGATTAGTTTACTAAATATGCACAGAAAGGGTATATTGAGGTATTTGTCAGCTTAAGTGCAGGGATCTGCAGGGAATCCCAAAAATCCGCCAGCTCATTACACTCCCAAAAAATATGTTTCTGATTTATTTACATTCTTAGATGTAGATGTCATTCTGCCTTTGTCATTTACTGAAAGAAAACATGATGTGATCATTGATGCAGTCTGACATCACATCTTCTTTTGTTATGTTTTTTTTCCAAAAATCTTTATTACATTTACACATATGACAAAGGCAGTCTTACATTTATATAAATGAAAAACATACAAAATGATGTCACTTTAGTTGCAAACCGTTTGCATCACAGACCATTGAAACAACTGTAGTTGCAAACATTATACATCACTTATAAACCATCCAGTCATTGTCAGTTAAGCATTATATCGCTCATTCAAATCCTACCTCTTAAACCTCTTTCCTGCTCTGCATATATTGTTCCCACAATTCCCATTTTTTCCAATGTAGTTTGCTCCTTCCCTTTTCTAAAGATCCCAATTCCAGTGTTTTATCTCTGTTACTATATTCACTACTTCTACTAAAGTTGGTCTAGACTTGAATTTACATTTTCTAGTAATTTCTTTTTTGGCAGCCACCATAATTAGACTCAGCAAGGCTTTACTATGACTAGGCAATTCTAATTCTGTAGCATAACTCAAAAAAAAATCATCTCCCCAGTCAGTCTAACCTGCTCACCCAGTATCTCTGACAGAACGATCTGCAGGGAATCCCAAAAATCCGCCAGCTCATTACACTCCCAAAAAATATGTTCCTAGCTGTCTCTTGCCCATCACACCTCCAATATTTGCTGTTCACCTGAGGAAAAAATTATTTAGAGTCTACTTGGGGTATAAAAGCACTTATGTAAACACTTCCAGGCAAAGATCCTCAATCTTCTAGACTTTGCTGCATATTTGGGAGATATACATATATCCCCCATTGTCTTTTTGTGAATTGCTTATCCAATCTGTCTTCCCAATCCTTTCTCAGCTCCTCTGATTGATTCTTATAATTGTCATGCAATATTTTATATGCTTTACTAATTATTACTTTTTTAATGGCAACTTATGTTCTAGACTCTTATTAAAAACTCTACCAGTGCTGGTCTTTCATTTAGGAACTCCCTATTTCTTTCTCTTTGCCTGTACTCTGATACCAATCATTGATAGGGAAGGCAATCTCTAGCCTGCAGTCTAAATAAATTATTGGCCTCTTCCCATTCTATTACCTTTCCCTTTCTAGTTATTTGCCTGCTATTTTACGAATGTAATACTCTGTATGATTTTGGTTGTTCTCCTTAAGGGACTGCATCCAGAATCCCAATCTCTCCTTATTTCTTGAGCTTCCTCCCTGTGTCAGCATTATTCCTTTCCTCTTTGAATTATAGTTTTCTGCCTGTGCTATGTATAAGAGCCTTAACTGTGTTGCTCTAAAATACCCCCTCAAATTAGGTAATCCTAGTCCACCTTGTTCTAATGGTAGAATCAGTTTATCCCTCGATCCTTGCTGTCTTCCCTTCCCAGATAAAATCCTTCAACTCTTTTTTAATTGCTATCCACAACTTCTCCTCCAGTTGATAAAAGTATGTCTGACCTGTGTATAAGACTAAATGGACTAAAAACATTTTGTTATGTTATATGGGTTGAGTTGGAACCAGATTACGTAATTCCTAGCCCTTCCAGCCTTCTTATGACAGGGTCAGATAATGTTCTAGACAGGAGGTAGTATTTTAAATCCTTTATTAGTGTCTTAGGTAAAAATTCAGTTACTAATATTGTAGTGGGAGACTCATCTGTGAATAAAATAAACTTTACTGCATAGATTACAAGTATTAAGGAGAGCAGTTTTATGTCCTGCACCGTTGTTCCATAAGAATATGTTTGCATTGTATAAGGTAATTTATCAAAAGAAAGGCCATGATTGGGATGGGATTACCATAGGATGGAAATGACTTACTAAGATATTTATATCTGTCCTTCAGACTGTGTCAGAACAGAGTGGAGCCACTACAAGACCTAATAGCATGGTGACCTGCAGATATTGGCATGCAAAAAACACAATCATCAGATCTTAAAGGTCTTTATTAGGGTTACCACATGTCCCACTTTGCGAGGGACAGTCCCACTTTGGGCGGTTGTGTCCTGCAAAAAAATTGTAAAAATGGCAAATGTCCTGAGATTTTAGGACAAAATTATTTCCTATATTTTATGTAACAGTTGCATAAAACAGTTATTCTATATGTGAAACACCTAAATGTTATAAGAAACAGAATAAGCAACTAAATGCTACAAGAATAAGCTTTTATTTAGGCAAAATAGTGAAGTTCTGACCTTTCTACTGGCCGTAGGTATGTTTTGGCCTGCAAAATCTGACATTTGTACCAAAAATGTCCCACTTTGGGCATTTGAAAAGGTGGCAACCCTAGTCTTTATATGTCATATACCTTAACTGACAGTTGATGGTAACAACACAATATGCTGAATTTATTGCTCACTCAATGAGGCAGGGAGATTAAAACATGGTGTATAAGGAAGTTAGAGCCTAACAGAAAGTAGGCTTAGAAAAAGACATAGCTTAAGAGTAAAGATAAGTGATGTGTAAGGCAGCATGGTGTAGTAAGAGAGGGTAGCATGAAAGGATGGGAGAACTAAAGCACCTTTCACTACACTACACTAGTTGACAGAGAGGTATAATCCCCACTCTCCTTTTTTTCCTTTTTTTCCTCCAGATTTTCTAAGTAAACAGTCTTAATCTTGTGAAGTTTACTAATCTAGTCAACCTGCCTGGTTTAACCTGGAGTTTAACATGTGAGAGACTTTACAGAATGGGTGGGGTCCTGTGACTGCGTGGTATTAATATGTTACAAAGAACAATTTTTTCTTTTATTGAAAGTTTTACAGGGTCTGCACTTGTCTTCTGAAACCATGACCAGCCTCATATGCAAAACCATGGAAAGACTTTTCATGGAATTAATCAGTCAGGACATAGGGAACCTTCAAATTTGGGTCTATATCATATGTTCAAAGTTTTCTCACTTCGAACATTAAAATATCAAATTTAAATGTTCGAAGTTATGAACCTTCGAACATATGTAAAAAAAAAAAAAAACAAACCCAAAACTGACGGCTGTACCCCCCACACCCCCCCCTCTTTAAATATACCAACTCTGAGACCGCACTACAGTGCAGTAAGGGAAATTTTCCCTTTACAGCACTATAGTGCAGTCTCGGAGTTGGTATATTTAAAGAGCAGGGGGGTGCAGGGGGGCTTGCCCCCCTCCTGCCTACACTAGTCAGGTAAGTTCCATTTGTTTTTTTTTTTTTTTATTATATAGGTTCATAGGTAGATACTAGGCTATCTGCCCTAGGGCATTTATAAGCCTAGCCAGAGTGTATTGGCTTCCGCCTGCCTATTAGATTAGCCTGCTGTGCCTCTGTAAAGTAGGTCACAGAAGGTACCCTTTTAAGATTAGTTTACTGTTCCTCTGTCTAGCAGGGACACAGAAGAGATCCCAGGGGTGAATTTGCGATTTCCCATCCACGCGTCCAGATTTCGCTTGAAGAGGGTCAGCGAGGGGCTATGTCTAACATGAATTGGGATTCTATTCCAGAGTGAGGGGAGCCTCTGAGAAATGAATCTGTCCCTCCAGCATGTCCTATTTATTTTTGTGCTGAGGTTTAGGTCCTTGGAGCATGTAGCTCTAAGGGACTTGGATTTTTTGAGGTGGAGCATGTCCATTAATTCTGGGTTTGACATGGCTTTGTACGTCAGGCATAGATCGCCTCTGAGTAGGCGGTAAGCAACTGAGTAGAGCTGGAGTTTCTTTAGTCGAGCTGCATAGGACATCTGTTTGTAGCCCATGATCCTCTTGGTGAGGTACTTTTGGGGTCTCTCCAGTTGCTGCAGGTGTCGGGTAAGGTACATACCAAAAGGGGCATTGTATTCAATTATGGGCCTGATGAGTGACGAGTAGAGGGGCACAATGACCTCTCTTGATCTAGATGTGAACCCTTTCGTGATAAGGTGGGCTATATAGAAGGTCTTTCTAACCACTTTGGCAACGTGATTATCAAAGGAGAGATTACTATCTACATTGGTCCCCAAATCTCTAATTACTTCTTCCGTACTTAATGGATTACCACGTATGTGGTAATTTGTGGGCATCTTGTTTTTCCCAAAGGGGATGACTATGCACTTTTTAGCATTTAGCTTGAGGCCGTGGCTCTGGCACCAAGCATCCATCTCTGTGAGACCCTTTTGGAGGATGCTTGTGTCAGCTGGAGATTCAATTATGGCCCCCAGTTTGCAGTAATCTGCGAACTTTGTCAGCCATAATCCCCCCGTGTTAGCCTGAACCTCAGAGAAGGTTTCGATATGTTCGATATGTTCGATGTTTGAAACTTTGAACATTTAAATTTGATTATTTAACGTTCAAAGTTTTCAAACTTCGAACATATAATATAGACCCTTCAAATTCTAGACCAGTCTCAGTTTGGCTTTGTCAAGGGCAGGCCATGTTCACTCAACCTGGTGGAATTTTTGAAAAGGTCACTAGCAGTGGCTGAAGGTAAAATGCTACACACCACATACCTTGATGTGGCAAAAGCTTTTGACACAGTTTCCCACTCAGGCATAGTAGAAAAGCTAAATAAACTGTGAATAATCCCCTGTGTCACCCACTGGATTGCTAACTGGTTCACAGGTAGGATGCATGTAATCAAATTAGAGGAATTTACCACCACAAAGAGAATAATCACCAGTTGAGTTCCCCAGGGCTCTGTACTGGTACATCTCCTGTATGGCATCTACTTTTCTGAAGTAAAAGTCAATACACAAGGGCTCTGGCTAACTAAGTTTGCAGATGATTACTGGCTAGGAGCTGGTGTCAAAATCATAGTCTGAAACTAAGTACCAAAAAAATGCATTATTGTATCCTTTGGGAACCCATCTACCCAGGGAAATAATCACATGGACAATACACCCCTAAGAGCTGACCCAGCTGTTCAGGATTTGGGAACTTATGTGGACAGTGACCTAACTTTTGACCAACATGTATCTATTATTGTAAGGAAGTTGTTTTTATATTGTACAGCTTGTAAACAAAACAATTGTGTCTAGATCTAGGGATGTCATTGCCCTCTTTACTCAGCTCTCATTGTACCAGTCACTGAATGCAGTACCCCCTTCGGCATGTATCTTTCCAGACGCATGCAACAACTGCAATGCCCACAGAGGTACCTTACAAAAAAAATACAAGGGCTAAACAACCTGCCCTACACGGACTGACTCAAAGTCCTGTCACTGTACTTGGTATCCTACAGACTGCTAAGAGGTGATCTGTGTTTGGCATACAAGGCATCCTCTGACCCATTACTGATGGATTTACTGCGCATCAGCAAGTCAAATAGCATTGGAAATATTCGGTCTAGGGATCTAAACCTCTTCTGCAACATCAAAAGAACTTTTTTGGAGGGACAGGTATGTTTTCCAGTGGATACTGCTGCTATGCCACAGACTCCATCCACATTTAAAAAAAAAAAATCCGTGTCTATTTTCAAGTGCAACTTAGATCTATGGATGGAAGACAGAACATTTACCCCAGGACTGCCCCCTATACTAGTAATGGACAGAGGAAGCTCCTATATGCTTTATCCCATGCATGGGTCCCCTCAAACTATCTATGTTATGTTCCCAGTTATTCTCTTTAGGGGTAATATATAATTATTGACCACGGGATGGGTAAGGCCAATCTATAACCAAATGGGATAGGTTATTTTGAATACAAAAATTGAAATCGGCTAGACTTAAAATGGCTCTCAAGGGCAGCTAGTACAGTACTTACCTATGAACCTATGAAAGGGCAAGGATATTTTTTCATGTATATTTAATAAAAAAATGAGTTATGCTTTCAGCAGGTCAGTCTTCAATTTTCAGCTGTATTCTTGATGTGGAGGGTGCGTTCCCTCACTTGTCTTAGACAGAGCTCTGAATTTGTATTGTTGTGGAAGAAGCATTTTTTAGACAAAATTCTGTAGTAGGAGAAGCAGCAGTAAATAAACCAATCCCTTTTCTGAAAATGGCCTGAGATTCTTACTCTGCTATTATGTTTACAGATTCAGCCTCACTCTCCTGCAGTGCCTTGCATTTTTGTACCTCCCTTGCATTCTGAATTATTTTACTGTCACATTTCTATACTAGGAGTCATGTAGACGGTGTAGAGGGATGGAGCTCTGACTGCCGCCAAGATGGCTTTGGTTCTATTGGTTGCCAGCATGGTGGAACAGCCAGCCAGGGAGGGATAAAAGTGAGAAGCAAATGCTGCCTAACCCATACCAATGGAAGGTAATTAGTTTAATTCCTTCTCCAGTCTAAAAGACCTCTGGTGTCCAAGCCTGGTCAAAGAGTGCATGCAGTCCAGCCCCGCATCCCTGATGTGTAGAAATGCTTACTAGTCACAACTTGGTATAGCCAAGTCCTGCACCACTTCTGCCAGCTGAAAGAGGACAAGCTGCTAGGAGCGGTATTAATCTTGTTAACTTCCTATAGGTTGACACCAGTCTGCCACTCTGGGTTCTCCTTACAGGCATCTTCCAGTATCAGCAGCATAAAGAAATGAACCTCCCCAAAACCAAGTCTTCTCTGTAAATGTAAAGTATCAACAGCAATTTATAGTTCAAGTCAGATGTGAGGATCAGTGGGAAAGGATACCTTTACTCATGTCCTTTTCATTTACTTTATTTGTTAGCAAATCTTCAAACCTATGGCCTTGGGGAATCAGCACTACAGTGCTTCTCTTTCTGCGTAATAAGAACTTTCACCATTACCAAGGAGTCTGACAGTAGTGCTTAGTGGTAGTGTATCACAAGATTTAGTGCCTACACTCTTCTTTTCTCAGTATTCATAAATAACCCTCTTTTTGACCTTCCCTCCCTGAGCTATATATTTGTTGTGTTATCTTTATCTGTGATCCTGTTCTAGGAAGCTGCAAGCTAAACTCCAAGAGGATGTTAGCTACATCTAAACCTGTGTGAAATGTAAGCTATTTGGCACACATCAAAAGTTTTCCACAGACCCAGCTGTATCAATAAAAGACCATTTAGAATCTAAATATTCTCACCACCATCGGAAAAGTACTTTGAACTTTTAGACCAGCAATTAGCATTTCCTTCCCACAATGATCAACTAACAGACCACCTTCTCCATCAACTTAAATTTGTAAATTTTCCCAACTCCTGCCCATAGAAGCAAGGAGAGCACTAGGTATTTTAATGCTAATGCCTACTACCTCCCAGTTATAACATTTAATTCTTGCCAAAACTCAAACACTGTTCAAACAGCACTTAGTAGAACTTCCAGCATTTTTACTTTGCAGAACTACAGGGTACACTACTAAATAACACTATAATGTAACAGCTAGTTCTTGAACCACTAAATAACATTGTAATGTAACAGCTGGTTTTTGAACCACTAAATAACATTGTAATGTAACAACTGGGTCTTGAACCACTAAATAACGCAATAATGTAACAGCTGGTTCTTGAACCACTAAATAACACTGTAATGTAACAGCTGGTTCTTGACAGTGCACAGTTCACCCTCCTTCTAAACTCCTTGTATTTCAAGCATTTGTTTTGATAATAGGTGAGCTACTAATTTTAGTACATCTGTGGTTATGCATATTATGTTTCACCATTATAACCCACTTTAACTAGGCATTTTTTTACACTGTTTGCTTATCTTTTTACCATGGGCTCTACACATGTCTGCTTATGATCTAAAGTGTTCTTAATGTAGATGTTATTATAAGTGTATTTATGTACTTTAGCATTCTTGTTTATGTTCGACTTTATATACTGTTAATGTTATTTTGTCACACTGTTGTTGCCTGCTTGGCTTTGGTTGTAGCTGAACATGTTCCCTGGGCCAGCTCACCTACCTAGTTAACAGAGTAAAAATAATGAGTAAACAAATTAAATAATTCATTAGTAACTGTGATAGGTCAATTGAAGACACTTACATTTGTTCTATGTGTTATACAGAAGGGATATGAATGTGAAAATAATTACCAAAATGAGTTATCAGAGTGCTGAATGGAAGAACTAAGAAGTTAGACATGTTTGTATCAGAAGAACATGTGAGCATAGCCTGAATTTATCCAAATGTTCCCAGGCAAGTGTAGGTAGTGTAGCTAAAGAGAAAGGTTAGATGGTGGGGAAGAGAACATGGACGTGCAAATGGAAAGAAATGCTTTAGGGAGAGGGTATAGGTCATCTGGATGTGTTTTATAAAGCAAAAGTAGAGTATAAGTCACCTGCACAATTAAAACCTACTTGAAAAATGACTAGAAAATGATGGCACAGGGATAGAGGAAGGCACAAATACAGAATAGATCTTATCCTACTTGCCAGCTTTGCATGCCCGTATGTTTTTAATTTGTTCCTTTCTTGTCATAGCTGCTAACATTGTACATGCTGTCTGATTTTGTTTAGGGTACCATGGGTGCTAACTAGTCCTTTAGGTTAGAGCTATGCTGTGTTCACTTTCATAAAGTGTTGATATAGCTATTCAGTGTTTTAAATACATTGTTGTACTCTTAATATAGGTTCATATGTTCATAGGGTCATACCAGGTTAACAACAACTAGGGTCCTTACAAACCTAGACAGGCAACCCAAACCATTTAGGTCCCAGGTGTCATGAGGGGCATGTTAGTAAGCAGGTAGCTAAAGATTTGTGGGGGGGGGCTTAGTTAAGATAGTATATTTCTTTTCGATGGCCTGTGTCCAGAAGGGAAAGAAGGGCCAAACTGAGAGGAAATCAATGGTTTCCCATCCAGTTGTCAAGGTTTTGTTTGAATAGAGTCAAGGATGAACTTTGTTTTACATGGATGGGGTGCCAGTTCCATAGACTGGAGATCCATTGGGACACATATCTGTCTCTCCAGCAAGTTCTGTTTATGTTACAAGTGAAGTTCAAATCCATGAATCTAGTGATGTTCTTTGTGTTTCACTGTTGCAGTCATCAGATTTGGGTTATCCCTGCCAGGGTAGCCCTTGGCCGGCCCAAATACCAGAGGTTTAGTATTTCTGTGTCGGTTGCTGTCACTTCAGGACTGACGTCAGGTCATCAGTAGAATAAAGTAAGGCAGCCAACGCCATTAACTCAGACTTTCTTGCCGTGCAGCCCAAAGCAGAAGCGGTTCACACAAGTGCCGGTCGGCCGCTAGCTGAGTTTTGTCTTTTGAAATGAAGCTGAAGTCTTCTAAAGCTAAGTACCCTGTTGAGGATCCTTTTTTCTTGCACTAACTAATGTCAGAAAAAGTTAACAATTGTCTCGCCTGTGGAAAGCAAATACCACACCGAGACTTTCATTCTTACTGCATCACTTACTTAGGCCCAGACCACGACATCCCCTGCTGTCGATTTTGTGCTTTGTTCAACGCCAGAACTATACATCATCGGGCCCTTATTGTAGCTAGATATTTTTGCTTACAGTCCTCGAATTCCAATATGGCTTTGGTAAGCCATCCGACAGCAGATCTTCTGAAAAAATGTAAGGATAAAGACAGAGACAGACCGCACAGGTCCAAACCTACCGATGACGCTTCCGTTAAGCTAGTCATCAGTTCTCCGGTTCTCAGTGAGGCACTTTAGCAGCCCCTGATGCCCGCTTCTGTGGATTCACAGGCTGCTTTATGAGGATTCTGATGCAGAGGACTCCATTCCTTTAGCCTACCCCCGAGGACTTTTCCTTTGGGGAAACCCTTCATACCTTAAGGGAGCATTTCCAATGGGAATGTCAGGACTACTCTCAGTCTAAAAAGAGACTCAGGGAATTCTTAGATCTTCCACAGCACAGAACCCTGGCCATTCCCCCAGTCCTGGATGTTTTGGACGATGTTTTCCTGGAATCCAGTTTGACTCCTGACACCCTCCCTCCTGCACCCAGAAAACCTGACAGGTATTACAGAGTCCTTGACTCACATACATTTCTTTTTAAAAATCCTACTGCTGACCCTGAGGTAATTTCTCAAGGACCTAAAGGAATTAAAGCAACCTCTGCTAAGAATCCCTCCCCCTCAGATAGGGATTTCCGAGCAATAGACAGATGGGGTAAAAAGGTGTACACCTCTGCTACTCTTGCTATCAGAGCACTAAATTGCCAGTTCCATATGCTAACATTTCAGTAACATACCGTGGAAAGCCTCAAACAAAAAGTGTCTTCCTTTCCTGCTTATGCAGAATCTAAAGAGTTACAAGATTAATGCATTCTGCAAGTCAAGTAACTAAACACACCTTGCACTGTGATTTTGATCCCCTAGAATCTTCTTGCAGGGCAGCAGTCACCGGTTCTGTCCTTAGAAGGCATGCATGGCTTAAGGAACAGTCCTTGCCAGGCCATGTTAAATCTAAATTGTTTGATGCACCCTTGCACAAAGACAACTGATTTGGCACTAAGGCAGAGGAGGTCTTAAAAAAGATTTCTTACAGGTCCAGCCACCCAGGTTCAGCAGGCATTGCCCCTCCAAGCACTGGTCCTTTCCTGCTCCGACCAGGTTAGTTTAGCCCAGACTCCGTGGAAGCAGACCCCCCCTCCCCAGACAGCAACCACAGGGAATGCAGAGATCAAAACAGTGGAATTCCTCCACTTCAAAAACAGGGAGTTCTTAGCCACCCCCTCATGGTAAGAACTCACAATGACTCTCCTCCCCCACCCCCTCCCTCTGCCCACCTTCACTTACCCCTAGAAGGAAAACTCTCCTTTCACTCAAGCACCTGGGCCACCATTACCAACAACTGCTGGGTCCTCAACATAGTGTCCTAGGGATACAAATTTTCTTTCAACACTCTTCCAACTCCAAAAGGGTTCCCAGATCTACCTCCAAACCAGTGGGCAGAGGTGCAAAAGCAAGTCCTTTCCCTGCTCTCTATGAGGACAATAGAGCACATTCCTGCAGAACAGAAAGGCCAAGGTTTCTACTCCAGACTTTTTCTGGTACCCAGAAAAGAGGGACCTGGTGCCCCACCCTCGATCTATCCATTCTAAACACCTTCCTGGTGATACCAAAATTCAGAATGCTCACCGTCCAGCAACTGCTACCCATGCTCTCCAAGGATACTTGGCTAGCCACTCTAGACCTAAAAGAGGCCTACCTCCACATTCCTATCAGGGAATCCTGCAGGAAATATCTACGTTCCCGGGCAGAATCTCTGCACTTTCAGTTCTTTGCACTTCCCTTTGGCTTATCTACTGCTCCCAAACTTTTCACAAAATGTCTGGCTCCGGCCATTGCCTTTTGCAGACAAAGGTATATCCAAATTTACCCATACTTAGATGACTGCCTAATTCAGGCAGACAGTCAGGAAAAACTGCTCAAGCACCTGGCCTTTGTAAAGTCCCTACTGACCTCCCTAGAGTTTAAAAATGTACTACTGGAGTTTTTCTACTCGGGTCTCCACTGAAAATGGGCTGCAAGCCCAGTTGGACAAACCCGGTTAACAAATGTCAATAAATAAATAAGTAAATAGAGTACACAATCAATGAAAAGAAATCCAAACATGTATGCACCCAAAGGATTATATTCCTGGGAGCAAGCCTGGACACAGCATCCCAGATGGCATTCCTTACACCAGAGAAGCAAACTTACCTGACAGCCTACTTCTCTCAACTAGCCACCAGACCCCAGTTATCTACAAGGTAAATCCTGCAAGCTCTGGGATTCGTGGCATATTGCATTCTACTCATTCCATATGCCAGACTGCATATGAGGAAACTTCAGTGGTACCTAAAAAGCCTTTGGTGTCAACACTCTCAAGACCTGGAAACTCTTATACCCATGATACCTTGCCTCAGAAAAGATTTTCTTTGGTAGGCAGCAGCATGCTTCCACAACAAGGGACTGCCTTTCTTACCACCCCCCACCTCCCAGACCCTCACCACAGATGCATCAGACTATACCTGGGGTGCACACCTGGATGGCAGGTGCATACAGGGCCAATGGAGCCCAGAACAAATCCATCTGCACATCAACAAAAAAGAGATGTTAGCTGTCCAGCACGCATTGACAGCTTTCAGGCTCCTGATCAAAACAGACAACACCACTGTGATATGGTATATCAAGAAGCAGGGAGGGACTCACATCTACCCTCTATGCAGGCTGGCCCATGACCCTTTGGCACACAGCCTCTGCCATGCAACTCCACCTGTTAGCACAATTCCTGCCAGGTTCTCTAAACTCTCTGGCAGACTACTTAAGCAGAAATCTTCTGGACCCATCAAGTGGCAGATATACAAAAGAACCTTCACCCTAATAACTCAGAGATGGGGCACCCCGAAGGTCGACCTCTTTACCTCCCACACCAACCATCAGCTCAGCAAGTTCTGCACCAGGGAGCATCACTGCATGGCTTGGAAAGTGGATGCCCTGTCCTTCCCCTGGGTCAATCTATCAGTCTATGCCTTTCCTCCACTATCTCTAATCCCCAGGGTACTGCTCAAAATAAGGGAGGAAAAACCAAGAGCAATTCTTATTGCTCCAGACTTGCCTTGCCAGCACTGGTACCCACTGCTGCTCAGCCTGTCCCCACTGCCACCATGACATCTCACTCAGACCCCAACCCTCCTGACCCAGAGGGAAGGAGAATCCATGCAGCCCCAATTGCAGACCTTCAATTTGGCAGCTTGGCTTATTCCATAACCACCGATCAATCTGCCAACCTCAGTAAACCAGTTCTAGATGTTATGCATAAGGCCAGACTCCCTAGCACTAGAAAGTCTTATGCTGACAAATGGAAAAGGTTTTGCACCCGGATTCAGGCTAAGGGAGCTGATATGGCACAGCCCTCCCTCCCTCCCTCTCATCATGGATTACTTAGCTGACCTGCTACACAGTGGTCTCTCTTTTTCCTCTATTAAAATTCATGCCTCTGCTATGTCTGCTCATTTCCCCACTGAGCAGTCCCTTTTCTCACACCCTCTGATCAAAAAATTCCTAAGAGGGACTAGCAACTTGAGGCCACCCAGAAGAGCACCTACCCCAGCTTGGGACCTTAACTTTGTGTTGGAAACACTCACCCTATGCCCCTTTGAACCAGCATCGTCAGCAGAGTTAAAATTCATCTCATGGAAGACAGCTTTCCTTCTGGCCATCACTTCAGCCAGAAGGGTCTTTGAGCTACAAGCACTCATGGCTGTGGAGCCCTTCATCATCTCCCATGCTGACAGGGTTTCCCTCAGGACTAACCCATCCTCCATGCCCAAAGTGGTGTCCAGTTTGGCTCTCAACCAATCCATTCATTTGCCCACCTTTTTCCCTAACCCACAGAACAAGGAGGAAAGGATTCTGCACTCTCTAGATGTGCACAGAGCTCAGATTCTATCTAGACAGGACTAAATCCTTCAGGAAGTCTGATCAACTGCTGGTTAGCTTTGCTGCAGGGGCAGAGGGCAAAGCCATCTCCAAACAAACTATTTCCAAATGGATAGCATACTGCATTCATTTCTGTTAGAAGCAACACAGACTCTGGTCAGGGCTCACTCCACCAGAGCAGAATCCACCTCTGCAGTTTTTCTCAGAGGAGTCCCCACCAGGGACATCCTGGAGGCTGTCACCTGGACATTTGTTCACACTTTCATCAAACATTACCACCTGCCTATCTTCTCCAAATCCAGGCCAGGATTTGCCACTGCAGTCTTGCAGGGCATCTTAGTCAGCCCCTAGTCTCCTTGACTGCCTCCACCCTTTTCCTCAGCTTTGGGAATCAACCCAAATGTGATGACTGCAACAGTGAAACATGAAGAACATAGTACAGTTGTGTGCACTTACCATAAATGTAAATATTTGAGTGTATTCACTGTTGCAGCCCTTGTTTCCCTCCCTCCATCCCCCTCTTCTTTCTTCTCTCTCCCTACAAGGGACATTTTGGTATTTACTTTTTACTGGTGGGGTTCTTCCACCAAAAGCTGGCTCCTACTTGGGGACTTCTGACAGATAGGGCAAGAAAAACTGATGTAATGGCGTCGGCTGCCTTACTTTATACTACTGATGACCTGACGTCAGTCCTGAAGCGACAGCAATGGACGCAGAAATACTAAGCCTCTGGTATTCAGGCCAGCCAAGGGCTACCCTGGCAGGGATAACCCAAATGTGATGACTGCAACAGTGAATACACTCGAACATCTACATTTATGGTAAGTGTACACAACTGTACTTTTCCGGTGCTGTTTGTTTTCCACATGTGCAATGGATTCATCAGAGCTGGATCTGAGGAAGCCATGTAAGCCAGGAAAAAATCCCCTGTCAACCACCTCTAAGAGAGTCAATACAGAGACAGAGCCTTTAGGCGTTCAGTGTAGGACAGCGTGTGACAAAAGGAGATACTGCCAGCCCAGCAAGCTGGAATTTTGTAAATGGTTATATGTCAATGGTGAATATCAAATATCAAAATGATTTATATAAGATGCGTGTGTTGCAAATGTATTAGAACTGTATGTCATGTGTATATCAAACTGCTTATACAGACGTGTGTGTTGAAAAGGTATTTGTAAAATGCTTGTGTTTAAAATGGATCTACAGTGTGCCCTACTGGAAGAGAACAGAAATGTGCATGCACTAATGTAACTCTTTAAATGTATGCATTTTAGCAGTGGAAACTGGAATGCAGGAGATTAACTTCAGTCCAGCAAAACTTCAGAAAAATAACTGAAATTAAATTACTTTATGGCTAGGCCATAATAGATGGTATCTTACAGTTTCCAATGCAGAAAGTGATATAATGGCTGTACTAGGAAACTTTCTGTATTGTCTTTAGCGTGAATGAAGTACTAATCTTAAAAGCATGAATGAATGCAATTGTTTTATGACTTCCAGCATCTGCCAGAGATCTGAGGAGAAGCTTTTCTCTGGGTATTTTTACAGATAGATGCTAAATACCGCTAGCTTTAGCAATGGGGGTTTAGCCTGGGAACTAGTAGAAGTCAGATGACAAGAAGTGATGTCATCCTGCAAGCTATCCCAGCAGTAATATCTGAGAAATTATTTTGAGACGTCCCTTAGTGAGACAGACCATTCTGCATTCTGTCTTAGACTTCACAAAGATCCATTCACCACATCTGCCTTGCTCTAATGAAGTAAGTTTCTAGAGAACAGTATAACTCTCTTAGGTATACAGTAAGGAATATAGTAAAGCTTAGTTTAGATGTTTTCTTTGTTAGGGCAAGCTGTATTGCAATGTTATTTTAAATATTTCCTGTGGTTTTGAACTCTGGCACTGTGAATATATATTTAGTATTGTCTTGTTCTTTTTATTATTTATTATTAAGTACATTTAAACCTTTCATTGTCACTGATCTGTGTAGAGACATTTACATTTTGAGAGTACTTGCATATTTATTTGGTGACACTGTGTGGGCCACTCCAAATAGCCTTGTTCTTGGTCAAACTACCATTTGTGTTAGTATTAATATTACACAGTAAGATCAGGCACCCTTTGACAAGGGCTGTAAAGCAGCTGATAAGGAGTGACTGGTGACAGTAATAACTACCTTGTAGTCTGGGCAGAAGGGGGCATAGCTAGTAAATCATGTCAGCCTTTCCCAGGGGTGTGTGTGTTTGTGTGTGTGTGTGTGTGTGTGTGTGTGTGTGTGTGTGTGTGTGTGTGTGTGTGTGTGTGTGTGTGTGTGTGTGTGTATGTGTGTGTGTGTGTAAATCAAACCTCAAAGAGTGTGTGTATCAGCTACTTGGGCAAGGACATGAAGCACTGGTTGAACAGAGAGGGTGCCGGAGGTCTTGGCTTGGTCACTCAGCAGCTGAGATCTCAACTCTATAGCTGTGCCAGTGTGGAGTGTTATTGGGGATCTGGAGGAGGATGGAGAAATCAGCCCCAGACTGACTGTGGTCTCTGTGTGCTCTTAAGGGAAATTGCACTTGATGCAGAGAGCTGCATCTGGAAGTACTGTGTGTGTACCTGTCAGTCTCTCAGTGAACTTCCCCCACTGTTGCCAGTGGTGAGGTTTGAGGCTCCTTAATTACTGGTCCAGTGGTGGGGCACCACATATAGTTGGCAGTGGTGGGATATCTACATCACATTTTGGCTGGCAGTGGTGTGATCACCACATTACATATAGGGATTCAGTGGTGTAGATGTTGAACTCTTGTAGCCTGTAAACAGTGGTCACTAAAAAAGTTTTGTAGTCTCAAGCAGCCATATGGTAGACATTCAGAGTTTCATATCACAATAGTTTTGTTTATTTTTTGTTAGCTTAGTTAGTCAGGGAGAGCAGGGAAGGATGTCAGCAAAGGATTATGTCAAGCTGACAAGGAGCCAGTTGGCTGAGATGTGCCAAGCCAAAGGACTGGTGCATGCCAACCTGACTAAAGCAGAAATGATGGCAGCCTTAGTCACAGCTGTATCACAGATGAGCAAGCAGGAAGACAACCAGACTGGCCTTAGGGATGTACAACTCTCAGAAAATGGACAGTTCAACTTTGCCTCAGAGGACATAAAAATCCATCTGGAGTTAAACAGACTTGAACTGGAGGCCAAACATTTGGAAATGTGTGGAGGCTGAAGAAAATGAGAAGCAGAGGCAACATGAAAAGGAGATGCTGGCTCTTTGCCAGGGTCATGGAGGTAAGGGGGAAGGGAATGACCGAACTCCAGAAGCAATAGAGGTCTGTAAGTTTCTTCACCAATTTACAGAGGGTGATAATTTTGATAGTTTTATTCATATGTTTGAAAGGGTTTCTAAACAGTATAATGTTGATCAAGAACTCTTTGTACAGTCCCTGACCCCTTTACCCATGGTAAAGCTGTAACTGCTGTTTCTAAATTGTCTGGTACTGATTGCTTAAATTATAATACAGTTAAAGTTGTTTATTAGAGTGTTTTAAGTTAACACCTGAAGCTTATAGAAAAAAGTTTCATAAGCATAGGTGCAAGGCAGATGAAAGTGTGTGAATATATTGCTGAGTTAAGCATTGGTTGACTGGATGTCAGACCTTTTGGTGAGGGAACAAGCCCTTAGCACTTTGCCTGAGGACATAAGAATCTGATTGGCAGATAGAGAATGTAACACCACAGATGAGTTGTGGAAAAAAAGGAGACCTATACCTAGCAAGCAGGGCATCACTGCACAGGAAAGGGATACCCAGTGGTGCACATGGGTCTAAGGGAACCCATGGTGGGCAGCCTAAACTGCCCCAGCAGAGTCCATCAGTAACATGAGAAGCCACTAGTTCAGGTACACAGCCAGGCTCAAGGGTTAAATGTTTTAAATGTAACCCTTGCGACCATGTAGCATATAGATGTCCATGCAGGCAAGGTGAGGAACAAAAGGTAGGGGAGCCAGCAAGTGGGAATGACAGAATGCCAGCTGTAAGTTGTGTGGCGACAGTAAGGGTACCACACTACCACAACAGGTTGTATCCTATCTTAGTAGATGGGAAATAGGCCACTGCTAAGAGAGACACAGCCTCTGACCTAACCATTGTGAAGCCTGCAATAGTTGAAGAGGAGCACTACTTGCTTAGGCAGTCTACTCCAGTCAGAGCTTTAGCAGGGACCTCATTCCAAAAATACCTTTGTTTAGGGTTCATCTTGACTGGGAGGGTGGAAAAGGAAGCAAGCAGGTAGGTGAGTTTGAGGATATCCCTTCAGATGTCCTGATAGGGAATGATTTTGATAATGCAGTACCTTGTATGCATGCAGTTACAATCAGGCTTGGAGACAAGCATGTGGGTCTGGTAGCCTTGGGGGGACTCAAGCAGACCATACAGTTGAAGCCAGGACTAGTGAGGTGGTTTCTTCAGAGAGGGAGCTACCCTGTAGCAGTTTGATGAAGGTGAGCCACAGCTGCTGGTGGGTACTGATGTTCCATTGGACAGAGTGACTGCAAGGCAGAGGTGAGTAGTTGTACCCAGCCTATCAGTGAGGCACCAGTGTCAGAGGATACCAGACTTCCTGTGGAAGGGTTACAAAGAGAGAGTTGAGCCAGGCTCAGCTCTCAGACCCTACATTACAAGGCTTGAAGGAGGTAGCCAGGGAGGCACCTGATTCTCAAGGAAAGGGGAAATGTGTATAATGGGACAAAGGGTTTCTGTATAGAGAATAGACCCCTGAGGGAGGGCTACAGGGTGAGAGAATACAGACGTTTGTATTGCCCATTGCCTACTGTCTGACACTTCTACCTATAGCCCATGATATTCCCTTTGCAGGTCATATGGGCATAAAGCATACCAAGAGACGTATTGTGCAGAACTTTTATTGGCCTAGGATTTCCAGGGATGTATCAGTGTACTGCAGGACCTGTGATTGAGGAGCCATTTCAGAGGGTAGCTATGGATATTGTGGGGCCTCTGAGTACCCCAAGTTGAACAGGGAAGAAGTGTATCCTAGTGGTAGTAGATTATGCTACCAGATACCCTGAGGCGGTGGCCCTGTCCTCCACTGAGGCAGAAAAGGTGACAAATGCCCCATTAGAAATTTTCAGCAGTGTAGGTATTCCAAAAGAAATACTAACTGACAAAAGTGGCAATTTCATGTCAAACCTGCTGGCTTGCGTGTAGAAGCAGAGTGGGGTGAAGCACCTAAAGACCACTCCCTACCACCCCCAGATTAATGGTCTTGTGAAGAGGTTAAGTCGACATTAAAGACCATGCTACAGACATTTGCAGACCAGTTTAAGACGGAGTGGGACAAATATTTGCTCCATCTGTTGTTTGCTTAAAGAGAGATGCCCCAATAATCCACAGGTTTTTTCACCCTTTGAGTTGCTGTATGGGCATAGGGTGAGGGGACCTCTAGATTTGATTCACGATGAGTGGGAGGGTGAGTGTAAATCCCACAAGGAGTCTGTTGTGGCATATGTCCTAAACCTCAGGACAACGCTCAGGGAACTCATGGGCCTGGCCCAGGAGAGCCTGGCAGAAGCCCAATAGTAGAAAAAGGTCTGGTATGACAGGAATGCTTGAGATACAGAGTATGCTGTGGGGCAGCAGGTTATGGTTTTCATTCTTGTCAGACACAACAAGCTGCAGGCAGCTTGGGGGGGACCCTTCAAAGTGATAAAGAAGGTCAGTGATGCTAACTACATGGTAGAACTACTAGCCAGGAGGCAGGGGCACAAATTGTACCATGTTAACCCTATGAAACCTTAACATGATAGGGAGGCTCTTGTGCTAATTATTTGCAGTATAAGGCAGGAAGAGTCTAAGGGGGATCTATGGCTACAGGGAGCCAGTCAGCAAAATCCCAAATTACTATGGTGGAGCTTAGGATTACAGGCATGTGATATGACAATGCAGCACTGTACTGGGGTTATAAATGCCAATGCAGCTGGAATCTGAAGACAGGGAATGAAGTAATATATTCCCAGATAGGCTCATTCCTGTCAAGCAACATTTCTTAAGGGTCACTTGAAAGACTAGCTTGAGTGTTCGAAGTGGAGAAGAAGTGTGATGAGGGGCAATACTGCCAGCCCACCTAGCTGGAATTTTGTAAATAATTATATGTCATTGGTGAATATCAAAATTATTTATATAAGATGCTTGTGCTACAAATGTATTAGAACTATATGTCATGTGTATATCAAACTGCTTGTACAGACGTGTGTGTGTGTGTGTGTGTGTGTGTGTGTGTGTGTGTGTGTGCGTGTGTGTGCTGAAAAGGTATTTGTAAAATGCTTCTGTTTAAAATGGATCCACAGTGTGCCCTAATGGAAGAGAACATAAATGTACATGCACTATTATAACTGTTTAAATGTATATATTTTAACAATGGAAACTGGAACACAGGAGATTAACTTCAGCCAACCTAACTTCAGAAAAATAACTGAAATTAAATTATATGATGGCATATTTCAGTTTTCAATGTATCAAGAGACACAATGTCTGTATTAAGAAACTTTATGTATTGTCTTTAGGGTGAACTAATTACTAATTACTAATTGTGAAAGCATAAAGGAATGCAATTATTTTATAATTTCCAGAATCTGCCAGAAATCTGAGGAGCAGCCCTTGTCTGGGTATTTATACAGGTAGATGCTAAATACTACAACCGCAAAAAAAAAAAAAAAAGCGCCAAAAGGACCATGGAAAACTCCTTTTATTGAATAAAAACAAATAAAAGACCAGTATAAAGTCCAAATACACAATATTTCATGTTGAGCGTTTTCATCAATGAATTAACCTCAACAGAACAAACTGAACCTCACCCTTGGAACATTTAAATACTTTTTCTTAATAAGCAATAAATCAATAATCCAATGGAATTGTCAGCTCACAGCCACTTTTTAAAGAGACATAACCCATTCAAACATGATGAACAATCACTTTGAATTCAGTGCACTGATTTAAAATGTTTTCTTACATAATCTTGAACTCATAAAGGTTTAATCTGAGTCAAATAACTACTTTCCTTACTGTTTCATCGTCTTTAACACATGTAAGTAAAATGTTAAAATTTAAAAAAATGTATATACATAATTATTTATAAATTCAAAAATGTTATGTTATCTTATTAGCTTTTTCCTTTAGTATAGAATTAATACATAAATGGTTATTAAGACCTGGAGGGAAGTTTGCAGCAAACCTTAGCTGCCACATAAGTTCTCTTTTACTCAAAAGGTTCTTCCAGTCACCCCCCCCTCACATCAATATTAACCATATCTATTATTCTATTAAAACCTGTATATCCCGCACAGTCAACACTGTGTCTATAGAGAGCATTAGTCTCCCTTATGTTTTTTATTTCATAAAATGCTCATAAGTTCTGCATTTTAAAGCCCTCTTGGTTTTTCCGACATAAAACCCTGGGCAGGTATTGCAAAGTGCAATGTACACTATTCTGTTTGTGTAGCAATTACCCTTTCTAAATTGCAGAACACTATTTAAACTGTTGTTCAACGTTAAAGAAGAAGCCTGTAGTATGTATCCACATTGAGAACATCAGCCACATGGCTTGGTGCTTTCCTCAATGTGGCCCTGCCCCGCTTGGTAATTTTCTAAATTTGCTTTAATCTTTTTACCCACTTTGGTGGAAAATATGGGTTTTTCACCCACCTTCCTGTATATTTCACTGCTCATTTTAAATATTCCCCATTTTTCATATAAAATGTGTTTAATCCTATTAGAAAAGGGACTATGTTGAATAATGAATGCCTTACTGTAGTTGTTTCCCTGCGTGCCAGAGGTGATGTCAGTTCCAAATTCTCTTAAACTATTGTCTGACCAACCCCTGAAATTTTCTTCACTGGATCTTGTTCTGATATCACCACAACCTAAAAGGGGTTTATATTTCTTTCCCCATTCATCAGAAATTTCTTTAATAATGGGTTCAATAAAATAGGATGGATAACCTCTTTTGAGGAACATGTTCCTCACCAGTTCTAACCCTATAATAACATCTCCCCTTTCTGAAGTCATCCTGGCTACTCTAATTGCCTGACCTTTCACTATACTTTTTTCTGTTTTTGAGGATGATGGCTGTGGCAATGCAGATAACTATTGCAAAAGGTAGGCTTATGATACACATTAGATTTGAAGCCACCAGGAATCTTAGAGACTTTTACATCTAAATAAACAATTTCAAGATCTTGGGTCTTGTGTGTAAATCTCAAAAAGTTTGTACTGTTGTTGCTGTATTCAATGAACTGTGCAATATCCTCCTGTTTCCCCTTCCATAAAATAAAAATATCATCCAGGAATCTCAAATATGTACTAATGTATTCATGATATCTGCTGATGACATATTGCAATTCCCACCCTAGCAATACTATGTTCGCATATGGGGGGGGGGGCGCAGGCCACCCCCATAGCAACCCCTCTTGTTTTCTGGTAGTACTCCCCCTCAAAAAACATGTTTTTTGTCTAACACATGTGCCATAATTTCACATAAAGTTGAAGTCATCTAGGGTCCAAATTAGAACATCTGGAAAGTGTACCTTCAAAAAGTTCCATCCCCTCCATTCTGGGTATGCAGGTGAATAAATCTTGGACATCAATGGTCAAAAAAATAACTTCTTCAGACCACAATTCCTGTTTTAACTGGCCTAGAAAATCCCAAGAATCTCTTAAAATATGGGATATCCCATCCAGAACATGTTGACAAGTTTTGTCCACAAAAACTGCTAAATTGTGAGTTTTGGATCCACAGGCCGCTACAATGGGTGTTGGTCAGAAAACTGTATATTTCTATAGGAATTCTCTGTTCTAGTAGGTATTCCTCCAAATAACTGTCTAACCTCTGGTGTGCAATACCTACTAGAACAGAGAATTCCTATAGAAGTTCATAGGTTCATAGGTTCATAGGTAGGTACTAGGCTATCTGCCCGAGGGCATTTTTAAGCCTAGCCAGAGAGTGTATCAGCTTTCGCTGCCACATTGATTAGTTAACTGAGCCTCTGTCAAGCAGAGCCAATGAAGTGATCCCAGGGGTGTATTTTCTGTTACCCATCCACTCATCAAGGCTTCTCTTGAAGAGTGTTAGTGAGGGGCTCTGTCTAATGTAGTTAGGAATTTTGTTCCAAAGCATGGGGAGTCTCCATGACAGGAATCTATCCCTCCAGCATGTTCTATTTATTGTTATGGAGAGGTTTAGCTCACTAGAGCGCATGGCTCGCAGTGACTTGGATTTCTTTAGGTGGAGCATGTCCATCAATTCTGAGTTGGACATGGCTTTGTAAGTCAGGCAGAGATCACCTCTGAGTAAGCGATATGCCATTGAGTACAGCCGAAGTTTTTCAGTCGGGCTGCATAGGACATATGTTTGAGGCCAGTGATCCTCTTGGTGAGGTGCTTTTGTGGTCTTTCCAGCTGTTGGAAGTGTCTTGTGAGGTACATCCCAAATAGGGCATTGTACTCTAGGATGCGTCTGGTGAGTGACGAGTAGAGGGGCACTATAACCTCTTTATTTCTAGATGCGAACCCCTTAGTAATTAGATGGGCCACATAGAAGGATTTCCTAACTACTTTGGCAATATGGTTGTCAAAGGAGAGATAACTATCTAGCTGGGCCTCCAGATCTCTTATTACCTCTTCTGTATTAAGGGGGCTGCCACCTATGTGATAATTCATGGGTGTTTTGTTTTTCCCAAATGGGATGACTATGTATTTTTTGGCATTTAGCTTGAGGCCATGACTTTGACACCAGGTGTCTGTCTCAGTAAGGCCTTTTTGAAGGATATCCATGTCAGCCAGAGAGTCAATTATGTCTCCCAGTTTGCAGTAATTGGCGAACTTGGTTAGCCAGAGTCCTCCTGTGTTTGCCTGTACTTCTGAGAAATATATGCTGAACAGTAGGGGTCACAGAACCGAGCCTTGTGGGACACCACTTGTGACTGCTTTAGAGTCGGGCCTGGAGTCCACTATTCTTACCATGTGAGTTCTGTCTGTAAGCCAGTTGGCAACCCATCTTGTGATGTAGGGGTTTATGTTCAGGTTGGTGAATTTTTTTATAATACCCGAGTGAGGAATGGTGTCAAACACCTTGGTGAGATCAAGGTAGGCTGTGTGAATCACCTTTCCCTCATCTATGGCCTTGGTGACTGTTTCGAAGAAGTCAACCAGGTTTAGTAGGCATGATCTGCCCTTAACAAAGCTGAACTGGGTCGGGTCAAGTGTTTGGAGGTTCCCAATGTATTTGTTAATGAGTTACATGATGATGCGCTCTGTAGCCTTGCAGACCAGGCTAGTCAGGCTTAAGGGACAATAGTTACCAGGGTCAGTTGTGGCCCCTCCTTTGTGGAGTAGAATAACCATTACTGTGTGCCATTCTATGGGCACGTAGCCTGTGGAGAGGCTGAGGTTGAACAGCATGTTTAGGTGGGGGGTTAGTTTGTTCTGTGGTTCATGCAAAACGCAGCCTGGGACACCGTCTGGCCCCATTGATGCTGTGGTTTTGGCTTTTGAAAGGGCTGTTTTCACCTGAGCTTCTGTGATTTACAGGACACTACACTTTTCCGGTATTGTTGTGGGCCCTTTTGAAGGTGAGAGGGAGGTGAAGTTTGCACTGAATCTATCTGCCAGGATGTTGGCAATATCAGTAGGTTCAGTATATTTTGGGCTATTTTGCACTAGCTCAGAGCATATCTGCGAGTTGCCCCTTAGATTCTTGACATAGCTAAAGAAGGTTTTGTGGTTATCTTTCGAATCCTTGGCTATTTTTCTTTTGAAGTTAGCCTTGGATGATTTTATGAGGGACCTTAGTTTCTTACTGATACTGATCAGGGATGTCTTTCCTTCTTGGGATTTGCTTTTTTTCTGAACAAGTTTCCTCCTTCTGTTGTATAACCTGTTTATGGCAGGGGTCCACCAGACTGGTTTCCTTCACTTAGGGAAGTGAGTCTTGGTCTTGTTAGGGATGGCATGATCCATGCATCCTTGTAGGTGCTCATAGAATGCAATTGTAATGGATTCTGCATCTTGGGCAGTGTTATCCTTTAGCGTGGGGGCTGTGAAACTACCACCTCTGCTTAAGTAAGGTGAAGTTTGCTTTAGAAAAGTTTTGCACTGTGGTTTCCTTGGTTGGGGGTGGTGGTGTGGTGTGGACATCCAGGGTGATTAGTTTATGGTCTGTGATGGGTTGACCTCCAGTACAGAACACCTGTTGCCCATGTTGGTGATGACCAGGTCCAATATGTTGTGGCATCTGGTAGGGGAGTTTGCCAGCTGATCCAGGGCATTTGAGTTGATAAATTCCAGGAAGCGCTGAGCCTGGGAGTTTGTACTCAAGTAGTTTTCCCAGTTAATAGTAGGGTAATTGAAATTGCCCAATATCAGGGTGTTCAGTAGGACCTTCATGTTTTCCAGTGTCTCCAGAAAGGTGGAGTGGTGGTCCTGGGTCATGGAGGGTGATCTGTAGCAGGCCACAATTTGCATTGCAGATTTGCCCAATGTTAGTTGCAGATGGATGATCTCAGAGGTATCATGCTGTGCCACTAACCTGGAGGTGTGTGTATCCATGATGAATATGGATACACCCCCTCCTTTTGTGTTTCGGACTGTGTTCTGTGGCCAAAATGTGCGGTATGAGTTGTAGCCCAGTAGTGCTGGAGTGCTCTCTGGAACCTTGAACCCAGTTTCAGTTACTGCACAGATGTCTACGTTCTCCATACTTAGGAGTGCTTTGAGCGCATACATTTTGAGATTTAAACTCCTGGCGTTGAGTAGCATAACCCTCATTTTTTTTCCTTGTGCTGTTTACGGTGGTGGGTTTTAATTTTGAGCCTTGCCTAAAAAAGGCACTATGGGGGCAGCAAGAGCCTTGGCCAGTATTCAAAAGCCAAGGGGTGACAGGTGCAAGCCATCTCTTGTGAAGCAACACGGCTTGTCGAGCATGTCATCCCAGGCTGACAGACACTGGATCCCCTTTGAATGACACCAGAAGCTTAGCCAATTGTTAAAATTGATCATTTTTTTCTTTATACTGAGGTATCATTCTTGGTGAGGGCAGGATGCTACTCAGGGTCAGGGTCATACCCGCCTGGGCTACATGATCAGAGAGCTCTTCCATGTCTCTTTTCATGTAGTCCAGGGAGGTACATCTCAGGTCATTCACACCAACATGAACAATTTCAGAGTCATATTTGTACTTGTTCTGGAGTGACCTGAGTGCTTGTGTTATGTGACGGATTCTGGCTTCTGATAGCCAGCTAACAGTAATCTTCTCCTTGTCCAGCCTAGTGAGTGGGGCGTCAGTGTGCCTGACTATTGAGTCACCTATTACCAGTGTGCTAGGTATGTTATTTTGCCTTAAGGGCTGTGATTGTGCGGCACATTGATTTTGTGTTTTATGTGTTGTCTGGTTTGTGACGGGAGGTGCAGGTTTTGTGGGTGTCTGCTTTGGAGCTGTCTGATGCTTTTGCAAGTTTTTATTTAGAGCCTCCGAGTATAATTTTGTGTATTTTTGTGTATTTTTTGCCAGTGCTGGTTTAGTAGGTCTATGTGAGGCTGTCCACATGACTGTCTGTTCCAGTCTTGGGTGGAGAGACCTTAGCCTTCAGTTTGGCTGTATAATTGCATCTCTCGCATATGTTAGTGTTCTGTGGTAGGAGGAGAGGGCTGTCTGTGTACATGAGGCAGTTGTAACATTGCCTCGGGATACCCAGATTCACCAGCTGGACTGGAGAGTACACCTGAAGTTGCCCTTTGGTCATGCCTGAATAGTAGGGTGAGCTGCTTAGTCGCTTGGTTGGTGAGGGGTGGATAAAGAGCCTTGCCCTGCTGGGCAGCCAAGTTTTGGGGTATATTAGTGCTTGCTATTAGGTCTGAGCAAGTGCTGGACTGTAGGATGCTTTATGATTGCTCAGGTTGAGAGTTAGACTAGTTTCAAGTGAAAAACTGAAGAGGAGACTTAGTGGAGCCAGGAATAATTTAAACCTAGGTAACCGGTGCTGCCCGGCGCACAAAACCATGCAAATGCATTTTTTAAACTACTAACTTCTGGACTGGAACCACTCCTCCAGGGACTGATGGCTGCTCAAAGTTCCCCTCTCTCACAGGTGAACAGAGAAACTTCCCTCTATCCAAGTAAGGTATTGGCAACTCAGAAACTTGTAACACAGCCCTGAATTCAGCACTAGTCTAAAAACTGGACTATACTAGCTTAGAAAGGCGGGAAACAATAATTTTTTTTTTTTGAAAAGATAAGGCAAAAACAGTAAAAAGTACACTTAAAACAGCTTTAAATGACTACAAGCGATCAGAAAAGGCTATCGCACTTTAGTGTGTAGCCTACAACATTTAATTCATTTAAACAAAAAACTTTTTAAAAGTGCAGGCAGTCAAATAAGTACAATATGTGAAAAAAACAAGCTTTTAAATCACAATAAGTGCTGGAAAAATCAGCGTTTAGGCAGAAAACAGTTAAGTACAGCAAGAAAATACAGAAAACTGATACTCAATCACTCCAAAGTCTCTCTTTTAAGCTAGAAGGCTTGTATCAGTTTAAGGCTTTCTAGTGCTTTCCAGTAGGTTAGTTACAGGAAAAATGGGAAACAAGTGCAGATGTGGTCTTTTAAACCAGAAAGTTGAAAGAGATGGACAACTTCCTGAATGATCAACAAACTATAATTCCTGGGCCAAGAACCACTCCTCTTGTGGTAGACAGGCTACCTAGTACTTACCATTCCCACTGATAAGCTAGAAGGCTGCACTCCAACACAAAGGCTTAGGGGCTCAGAAGCTTACAAACAGTCCTGGATACAGCAAATTTGTACCTGGACTAGACTAGTTACGGGAAAGGTGGGGATCAAGCGCAAACATTGGCTTTAAAACCAGAAAGTTAAGAGAGATGGAAAAAAAACTGCCCAAACTGCCAATAAACTACAATTTCTGGGCCAGAACCACTCCTCTTGTGGAATATAAGTTAAACAAAGTATTCAATTACTTCATCAAACTATATAACCATATATATCAAAGTGTACAATTTTCTGACCAACACCCACCCAAAAATTCCCTCTTTTTTCGGTATAC